>NC_133769.1:196431491-196503841 GCF_003597395.2 Chelonoidis abingdonii
TGGAAGGCTGTTCCAGAACTTCACTCCCTAATGGTTTTAGAAACCTTCATCTTATTTCCAGTCTAAACTTCCTATACCCATTTGTACCCATTTGTTCCTTGTGCCTACATTAGTACTAAGCTTAAATAAGTTCCCTCCCTCCCCAATGTTAATCCCCTGATGATATTTATATAGAGCAAGCTATCCCCCAGAGCCTTCGTTTTGGGCCAGATAAACAAAGTCAAGCTCTTTGAGTTCCTTTCATAAGCGGCAGGTTTTCCATTCTCAGATTCATCCTTGTAGCCCGTCTCCTGAACCTGTTCCAGTTTGAATTCATCCTTCTTATAACCATGGGACACCAGAACTGCGACATATTCCAGGTTGGGGTCTCACCCCCCAAGCGGGGCCTTTATATACGGTACTAACACCTCCTTATCCTTGCTGGAATACCTTCGCCTGATGCACCCTAAAACCGCATTTGTTTTTTTGTAACGGCCATTATCGCATTGGCGCTCATAGACATCCTGCTATCAACCCAATACCCAAGCGTCTCGCCCTCTGTTTGCTTCCAGACTGATGCGTCTCCAATGTATATCTAAAATTTCTTATTATTATCCCTAAGTGCATGACCTTGCACTTTTCACTATTATATTTCTCCTTATTACTAGTCCTCCAGTTTACAAGGTGGTCAATCTTCCTGTATTAGTATCGCGGTCCTTTCCATGTAGCACAATACCCCCAAGCTTTGTGTCATCCGCAAAACTTTATTAGCACATTCCCGCTCTTTGTGCCAAGCGTCAGTTAATAAAAAGGTTAAATAAGATCGGTCCCAAACCGATCCATTGAGGGACTCACTAGTAATCTTCTTCAGCCCCCCCCCCCCGCCCACCCATGACAATTCACCCTTCAGTAACGACCCGCTGGAGTCTCCTTTAAACAGATCATTATCCACCTTTACAACTTTTATTCATCCCCATCCTTTCCCAATTTAACTAACAGTTCCCACTATGGGAACCCGTAAATGCCTACTGAATGAAGTAAATTAGATCTACCGCCCATTTCCTTTGTCTAAGTAATCTGTCACTTCTCAAGAGAGTCATGTTGGGCTTTGGGACATCTACCTTATAGTAAATCCATGTTGCAATTCGTCCAATACATTGACCCAATGTCCTTAACATACTTTCATCCTTAACAATTTTTGTCCAAGACCTTACATACTACAGACGTCAAGCTACAGTGTCTTGGTTACAGATCACATTTTTTCCACTTTCTTGAAGATAGAACTACGTTAGCAATTCTCCAGTCGGTACAGTACAACCCCCGAGGTTTACAATCGATTAAATTCCGCTAAAGGGCTCGCAATTTCATGCGCCAGTTACCATTTAATATCATGGATGGAGATATGTCAGGCCTCCATTTTGTACCCCATTAAGCTGTTCAAGTTTGGCCTCTCTCCGATGCGTAATATCCACTCCAATATCTCATTCCCGTTTATCATCCCTCCATCATCCCTAAACTCCTCACTAGTCTTATTAAAGATGAGGCAAACTATTAGAATATGGGCCATGCCTAGGTTATCCTTAACCTCCATTCATCCTCAGTGTTAGCGTCCCACTTCTTCTTTCTGTTCTTCTTATTTATGTGCTGTAGAACCTTTTACTATTGTTTTTTAATATCCCTTTGCAAGGTCCGTTCTACATGGGCTTTTTGCCTTCCTCACTTTATCCCTACATGTTCTGACCTCACTATGTAGCTTCCCTTGCTTATCCTGCCCTTTCTCCACTCCCTGTTAAGCTTTCTAATCCCATCTCTGAGATGCTTGCTCATCCAGCTGGGCCTACACTCCTTGCCCAGGTTTTTTCCCCTTCTTGGGATGCAGGCTTCCTTTACATGCTTTCGCAGCTGCGACTTTAAAGTAATTCCAGGCTCCTCCACCTTTAACTCCACAATTTCTCGTCCAATCCACTTCCCTAACTAATTATCCTTACTCTCTCTCATTAGCCCTTGAGAAGTCAAAAACCCTAATTCCAGACTACCTTTGTTATTCTTCCATCTAGTTTGAATGAATCAGCTCATTGATCATCTCGAACTCAAGGTTTATTCCACTACCACATTTCTTCTATGAGGTGCCTCACTGCTCACCAAAACCAAATCTAAAATGGCATCCCTTCTTGCAGTACTTCAACTACTGGTGAAGAAATCCATTCGCATATCACATCAAGAAATCTGACCCCTATTTCTTGCAAGCATTTGATCCTCCAGTCTATATCTGGGAGTTTGAGTTCCCATGATTCACACATTTCCCCTTAGTTGTTTAACTTCGTTAAAGATATTAAAGAGGCCTCTATCCATATCCAGATCAGTCCATCGGTCTGTAGCACACCCCAAGCACTATCTCAGGGGAGGCTCTAGTAGCTTTTTTACCCAGTGTGATTTTTGCCCAGACAGACTGTGTCGTATCCATTGCATCACTTCTTATGGCACAGGCAGGACTGATTGAACAAGACTGACTAGCTCCAGCTCACACCAGGCCAGGCCACACCACTCTGTGACTAATACTTGTATTTAGAGGCCCAGCTTTATTTATTTATTTTAATGATTTCCCATTTTATTTGGGGGGGAATTTAATTTTATTTCAATTTCTCATAGGAGGCCCTGGCAGGATGGTGTCCTGCCCTGGGTGGTGGGAGACTCCTGGGAAGGGGGTTGCAGTGGTCACACCTGTCCCATGGAGCTGGGCCTAGCTCTCCAATCCAGGCATTGCGACCTGGCAAATGGGTCACAGTGCTGCTCAGCTTTGGCCTGACCACCTCTCCATGATGCCGGAGGGGCAGATGGGCCAAACCTGAGTAGCACTGTGACCCATGTGCCAGGTTGCAATGACAGAACTGGGGAGCCTGGGCCAGCCCCACAGGACAAGAACTTCAGGAGCCATAGTTGTAGGGTAAGTTTTTCATTGTATCTTCCTTTATAAACATGGAGATCTATCTACATCAAGTGTGTTTATCCCCTTTTCAGAACAGGATGGAACTCCATTTGTTTTCAGCTATTTACAAAATACTCCATAGTTTTATGCAACCTTACGTAATCCATGCCTGCTTCATATGGGACTCTGTCCTCCTCTAGTGGTACCTAGACCAGCTTGAGATTGATGAGCCTGCTACAGCCTTGGCTAAAATATATGCATCTTTTAGCTCATGCAATAAAGGTTTATGCATTAAGCTCCAAAGGTCTCAGGTTTGATCCCAGCCAACAAAGATTGGGTTTGTCCATGGCATTACATTTAATTTAAACCAAAAATATCACCTATCACTCAAAGGGCATACTAAGGTCAGCTAAGAAAACTTTTAACTACCAGCATTGAATATATCACTATACACTGTAAGTATCAATGAATTTTTTTATCAATGAGGAATTTATTTATTTTTAATATATTTTTCATGAGCAAACTATAATTTCCTAAAATTAATTTCTGAACTAATGTTCTTGAACTGGTTGGAGACACAGCAAGGATGAATTTGGTCCCTAATCTTTTTTATAGTCTGGTCCAATTAGTTAAATGCCATTTGAAGTGTTGGAAAAGAGGATGATTTTGAGTAGGGTTAGTAATCATTTCAATTCCAAATTTAAACCGTGTTTGATCATTTCCAACACATGCTGAATGAAAGATGGACAAATCAAATAAAACTGAGCTAAATTTTTCCTCCAGAGCTGTGAGAAACTCAGCAGTTTTGGTATGCAGGACTGGGAAACTACACAAACAAGAAGCTAGTTAAACAGAATATGAAAGAGTGAAATACCTGCAGGCTTCATGGAAACTTTTTGAAAACACCTAATAGGGCTCAAATGTCACATATGGCCCATTAAAACAATTGTAAGACCAAAAAATGACACCATGGCTGAACAACCAGGACTGGTTCTAGGCACCAGCAAACCAATCACATGCTTAGGGTGGCACCATTTCAGTGGCAGCATTCCGGACATTTTTTTTTCGACAGTTGCGCTCTCAGAGGTTTTGTTTGTTTGTTGTTATTTTTTGCTTTGGGTGGCGAAAAACCTAAAGCCTGCCCTGTAAACAACAAAATAAAAGTGGTGGTTAAAGACAAAAAGACACCCTTTAAAAATTGGAAGACAGATCCTACGAGGAAAATAGAATAGAGTATAAGCTCTGGCAGGCTAAAAAAGAATTTGAAGAGCACCTAGCAAAAGACTCAACAACTAACAACAAAAAATATTCTTTTAAGTATATCAGAAGCAGGAACCCTGCAAAACAATCAGTGGGGCCACCGGGCAACTGAGATGCTAAAGGAGCACTCAAGAATGGGCTGGAGGAGCAAAAAGAGATGAATAAGTTACAGGCCATGTAGCCCAATGAGGCATTTTTGAAACACAATGGAAGTTTTGAGGAAATTAGACAGGTACTTTGAATACCTGTGTAACAGAATGCTTGGCAGAGCATAAAGTCTGTTGAATGTCACAGAAATGTTAAAAAATAGGACCCATTGGCTGCTGATCCTGAGAGATGTCCTGACCAGGCTGGGCCAAAGAGAGAGACCCACTTTCACCTCAACTCTGGCTAAATCCAAAACATCACCTGAGATGTGAGACACTCCCCTTTTCCCATATGTCCTTATCCTTTCCATCACTTTCCTTTTGCCTTCTGCTTAATAAGAGACAGGGAAAAAACTGCTTTCACAGTAGAGCAAAGCCTATGGCAATTTAAAGTGATGGCTTTTGGCTTGTGCAATGTACCAGCTACATTTAAGAGGCTAATGAAGAGAATAATACATAGCATGCATTTCTCAGCCTATCTGTTATATCGTGACGATATCCTGGTTCATGTTAAAACATTTGAGCAGGTAGGAAAACATTTACTAATGGTCTGTGATGAGCTGAAGGCTGCCAATTTGAAAGTGAACCCAAAGAAATGTGAGTTATTTCAAAAAGAGGTAATTTACATTCAGCTATACAGAGCTGGCTAACTACCTAACCACTCACAGCTGTGCAGAGTTTTATAGGGCTCTGCTCCTATTACAGAAGGTTCATATGGTGGATTTGCCGATACTGCAAAACTACCACAGAGATGAGGAGAGAAAGGGAAGCCATTTCTAGTGATCAGCAGAGTGTGGTAAATGATCTGGAAAAAGGGATAAACAATGAGATGGCAAAATTTGCAGATAATACAAAACAAGATAGTTAAGTCCCAAGCAGACTGCAAAGAGCTACAAAAGGATCTCACAAAACTGGGTGACTGGGCAACAAAATGGCAGATCAAATTCAATGTTGATAAATGCAAAGTAATGCACATTGGAAAACATAATCCCAACTAAATGATGGCGATCTAAATTAGCTGTTACTTACTCAAGAGAGAGATCTTGGAGTCATTGTGGATAGTTCTCTGAAAACATTCACTCAATGTGCAGCGACAGTCAAAAAAGCTAACACAATGCTAGGAATCATAAAGAAAGGGATAGACAATAAGACAGGAAATATCATAGTGCCTTTATATAAATCCATGGTACGCCCATATCTTGAATACTGTGTGTAAATGTGGTTGCCCCATCTCAAAAAAGATATATTGGACCTGGAAAAGGTTCAGAAAAAGACAACAAAAATTATTAGAGGTATGGAATGGCTGCCGTATGAGGAGAGATTAATAAGATTGGGACTTTTCAGTTTGGAAAAGAGACGACTAAGGTTGGATATGATAGCAGTTTATAAAATCATGACTGGTGTGGAGAAAGAAAATAAGGAAGTATTATTTACTCCTTCTCAAAACACAAGAACTAGGGCCACCAAATGAAATTAATAGGCAACACATTTAAAACAAACAAAAGGAAGCATTTTTTCATCCAATGCACAGTCAACTTGTGGAACTCCTTGCAAGAGGATGTTTTGAAGGGCAAGACTATAACAGCGTTCAAAAAAGAGCTAGATAAATTCATGGAGGATAGGTCCATCAATGGCTATTAACCAGGATGGGCAGGAATGGTGTCCCTAGCCTCTGTTTGCCAGAAGTTGGGAATGGGCAACAGTGGATGGATCACTTGATTGATTACCTGTTCTGTTCCTTCCCTCTGGGGCACCTGGCATTGGCCACTGTTGGAAAACAGGATACTGGTCTAGATGGACCTTTGGTCTGACCCATTATGGCCATTCTTATATTCTCATGATGTAGAATTTTCAAAGCTGAAAAAGGTTCTTATGACTACTTCTGTCTTGGTCTATCCATGTTTCAAAACCCTTTTCATATTGGACACAGATGCTACTGTCTACAGTTTGGGAGCAGTCTAGATGCAAGAACACAAGGGATTTGAGAGGGTGGTTGCTTACAGCAGGCAAAAGTCTAAGTTCTCCTGAGACAAATAATTGCACCACACAAAAAGAACTCCTAGCAGTGGTTACATATATGGAACATTTTCATCTCTATTTGTTTGGAAGGGAATTTATGGTCAGGACAGGCCATGCTTCCCTGCAATGGCTCTTTAGATTCAGGAATCGAGAGGGATGACAGCTTTCCACATTGTTGGAGAAACTGCAGTGCTATGATTTCACAGTTCCATCCAGGCCTGTCCAAAAGCATGGTATTGCTGGCGCCTTGTCCAAATGGCCTTTTGGGGATGCTAATTGCAAACACTGCCCTAAGCAGGAGAGCAAGGGATTAGTTGCTCATGAGAATGAGTGAGCCTCTCTTCCGCTAATAATTATTCACAAAACTGCTAATGTTCCTGTGTCATCCACTGGAGCAATGGGGGTAGGGTTGAAAGAGTGGACTCCAGAGCAACTAATGACTTCCCAGAACTGATCATGACATCAGGATAGTATTTGATTGAAAAATCAGATGCAAACACAACCAACTTGAATGTAGTGTCCACTCACAATATCACAGTAAAAGCCTTCAGGTCACATTGGGAAAACTTATAAAGTTGAAATATTGTACAGAAGAGGGGAGAAACCAGCAGGTGATGGGTACAGCTATCAGCTAATTATAACAAAATATACTGAAAACGTGGTTCTGAGGTTGTCATGATACTAAAACTACTGAGATTCTGGGGTTGCAGAAACCTCAGGCAAGCTAAGGAACAATTTCTAGTGGATAAAATAGAGATAGGATGCAGGCAATTGGTGCAGGACATATGAAGTTTGCATTGTAAAGCAGTGGTTCTCAAAGCTGGTCCACCACTTGTTCAGTGGGCTGTGAGAAGCAGTGCGGGCTGAGGGATGTGCCGACTGCCACTTCCCGCAGCCCCCATTGGCCTGAAGCAGCAAACTGCGGCCAGCAGGAGCCACAATCGACTGAACCTGCGCAAGTGGCAGGTAAACAAAGCAACCCGGCCCATCAGGGGCTTACCCTGAACAAGCAGAGGACTGGCTTTGAGAACCACTGTTTGTAAAGAATGATCCCCCTAATACTGTGAGAGCCCTTTTGCTGCAATATCTTATGGAACCACCAGTGGAGCATATTTCTCTTGATGTTCTTGGACTGCCTGAGATACAGGCTGGCAATCCATATTTGCTGGTTGCTATGGGGCTATTTTACAAAATGGCCTAAGACTATCCAATAAGAAATCCAGAAGCTGTGATAGTAGCAGAGGTCCTAGTGACTTAACTGTGATCAGTCACCACATTTGGGGTCCAAAGTGAGTTCACACAAAGATCAAGGAAGGAACTGAATCCTCAAGCATTTGAACAAATTTGTGAGATTCCAGGGATCCACAAAACACACACTACCCTTGCACACTCACAGTCTGATGGGATGGTGGAAAGGTTTAATAGGACTTTGAGGGTTCAGCTGACTCCCTTTGTAGAACAGTACAAAGGGACTGGGAACCAACATATCTCATTCCTTTTGATGGCTTATAGAACAGGAATCAATGAGAGTACAAAGTGTACCTCAGCTCACCTCATATTTGGTCATGAGCTAAGGACCTCAGCCAACCTCTTGTATGGAGTTTCTGAGGAAAAACAAAAGGATTTGAACCATTTGTAATATGCAGAAGCCCCACAATCCCAAACTGAAGAAGTCCACACCTTTGCTAGGGAAAATTTGAGGATAGCCTCTGATAAAATGTAAAGGCTATATCAGTGATTTAGATAATGGCATAAAGAGTACACTTATAAAGTTTGCAGACGATACCAAGTTGGGAGTGTTTGCATGTGCTTTGGCGGATAGGATTAAAATTCAAAATGATCTGGACAAACTGGAGAAATGGTCTGAAGTAAATAGGATGAAATTCAATAATGACAAATGCAAAGTATTCCACTTAGGAAGGAACAATCAGTTGCACACATACAAAATGGGAAATGACTGCCTAGGAAAAAGTACTGAGGAAAGGGATCTGGGGATCATAGTGGACCACAACGCTAATATAAGTTCAAAGCCTGTAACATTGTTGAAAAAAATGCAAACATTCTGGATGTTTTAGCAGGATGTTGTAAGCAAGACACAAGAAGTAATTCTTCCACTCTACTCTGCGCTGACAGGGCCCCAGCTGAGTTTGTGTCCAGTTCTGGGTGCCTCACATTTTAAGGAAAGATGTGGCAATTGGAGAAAGTCCAAAGAAGAGCCAACAAAAATGATTAAAGATTTAAAAACATGACCTTATAAAGTAAGTTTGAAACATTGGTGTTAGTCGGAAAAGA
This sequence comes from Chelonoidis abingdonii, assembly GCF_003597395.2. Classification (NCBI taxonomy): domain Eukaryota; kingdom Metazoa; phylum Chordata; order Testudines; family Testudinidae; genus Chelonoidis; species Chelonoidis abingdonii. Next base: position 196,440,114 of record NC_133769.1, read on the forward strand.
GAAGATGGGGGGTGGGGGCGGGACACGGATGGGGACATGCTAATAGTTTTCAAGTACATAAAAGGTTGTTACAAAGGAGGAATGGAGAAAAATTGTTCTTTCTTAACCTCTGAGGATTAGGACAAGAAGTAATGGGCTTAAATTGAGGCAAAGAGGTTTAGGTTGGACATTAGGAAAAAACTTCCTAACTTCAGGTGTTAAGCACTGCGAATAATTGACTAGGGAGGTGTGACATCTCCATCACTGGATATTTTTAAGAGCGTTAAATAAACACCTGTAGGATGGTTCTAGAAATACTTGTCTAGATGACCTCTTGAAGTTCCCTCCAGTCTATGAATTTATTGTAAGGCCATATGGGAATTTTTAAAAGAGGGGGACTATCATAAGCATTCTCAATCTGGACCTTAGCGTCAGAAATCTGCGGTGCCTGCATGAACCCTCTAAGCTTAATTACCAGCTTAGCTTGATTTGCGCTGCCACCATCCAAAAATTCCAGGGTTTTGGCCCCTCTGGTCTCCCAAAACCTTCCCTGGAGGGACCCAAGACTCCATGAGGCTCATGAGTTTCACACAAAGGCGAAATACCCAACTTCCCTTCCCCTCTCTCTCTCTACCCAGAATTTTTCCTTCATCTGGGCTACCTGAGAAGTTTACTGATGCAACCTCTTTACATCACATACCAAGAAGCATGTCTCCTTTCTTCCACCAAAGAGACAAACCCCAAGACAAGGAAACAGAAAAGATCTATTCTCTCTTCTCCCCCCACAAATTCCCTGGGCTGCAGAGGCTACCCTCCGTAGATCTAACACAAGATGAATCCCCTTCCCTTCGTTCCTTAGCCTTACCCAGAGAGAAAAAACTCAAAAAGTCTTAAAAAGAAAGCTTTATATAAAAAAGAAAGGAAAAAACACATTGAAACATATATCTCTGCATTAGGTTGACAATACATCCAGGGCTATTGACTTAAAAAGAAAAATATGAATAAACAGACTTATTCAAAGAGAGGATACATTTAACATCAGCCAAAACTACACACATGTAAATACAAAACAAAACATGTAAAAGCCTATTGTTTTGCTACCTTTGTACTTACAACTTTGAAACTGAAGATTAGAAGCTTGAAGATAGAAAGAAGCCTCTCCTAGCCGAGAGACAGACAAAAGACAAAGACTCAAAATTCCCTCCCTGAGTTTTGAAAAAATCCAGTTTCTTGATTGGTCCTCTGGTCAGGTGTTTGGTTCTCTTTGTTAACCCTTTACAGGTAAAAGAAACATTAACCCTTAGCTATCTATTTATGACAGGGACCTGGTCCACAATCCTAGAAAAAAGAAGGATAGGAGCCCTAAACTAGATAAATCTTGGGATAGCCCCTATACTATTCTGACCCAAATCAATGAAGTGATGTACAGGATACAGTTTGGTCCCACAACTAAACCCAAAGTTATCCATAAAAACCATCTAAGGCAGCGGTTCTCAAACTTTAGCAACCTGAGGACCCCCATTTTGATTTAAAATTTTTCACAGACCCCCAAATCAGCTTCTATTTTTCCCCTGGGGTGCTCAACTCCCACTCAGCCCCTGGCCCCACCCCCACTACACCTTCCTTCAAGGCCCCACACAGCCCCACCTCTTTCCACCCCCTTCCTGAGCACACCCTGTCACCAATCCTCCGCCTCCCTCCCAGAACCTCCTGCATGCCACTGAACAGCTGTTCCATGATATGCAGGAAGCGCTGGGAAGAAGAGGGAGGAGTTGATCAGCAGGGCCAGCAGTCCCGGACATGACTCGCAGAGAGGGGCGCTAACCTTGGATGAATTTCTGGAGGTTTCGTCACATGACAGTATCTGTAATTAAAGAGTAATCTTTAATTCCTGGAGACTCCAGGACAATCCTGGAGAGTTGGCAACCCTACTCACAGACCCCTTGGAGTACCTTCCTGGACCCCCAGGGTGTTAGTGATTTGAAACCTTCCTAACATAAATGTGCTGAAAATATGTAAGTATGTAACATACTCAAGCTTGTATCGGTTGTAATTTATTACAATATTCCTTTTCTTTCTGTTTGGGATGGATTATTGGGCGTCACTTTTTGTATATTATTCTCTTTATAATTCACATTCCATGTATTTTGCCCTTATATATTTGCTCATATCTTCCCTAATCTGCCTTTGAATCTGTCTGCTCAGTTCTTTATATCGTCTCCCTCATTCTTCCAAAGTTATGACTGCTGAAAAGTCTATATTTTTCCAGAGCAATATATGCATGTGAATCATGGGAAGTTAATGCTACTATGGCTATACTTACTGCCACACAGCGCTGCCGCGGGAGTGCTCCCGTGGCAGTGCTTTGAAGTGCGAGTGTGGTTGCAGTGGCAGCGCTGGGAGAGAGCTCTCCCAGCGCTGCAGGTACTCCACCTCCCCGTGGGGATTAGTTTATAGCGCTGGGAGCCGCGCTCCCAGCGCTGGGGCAGTGTCTACACTGGCTCTTTGCAGCGTTGTAACTTGCTGTACTCAGGAGTGTGTTTTTTCACACCCCTGAGCGAGAAAGTTGCAGCGATGTAAAGCGCCAGTGTAGCCAAGGCCTCAAGAAAATTGGAGCTTTTGAGGTGTGGTGCTGGCAACAACTCTTGCATATCATCTGGATGAGAAAAAAGACAAATGCTTATGTTAAAAATGTTATTGAAGAGAAGCAGACCTTGATGTCAGAAATCAACAGATGCAAACTTATGCACTTTGGTGTCATTAGGCAGAGAAAGAAATAACCTTGAGAAGAATGGTGGAGGGTCATCATAGTAGGGATGAACAACAACAAGGAATGAATGGGTGGCTTCTGACAGATCACTGAAAGGTCAGTTGCTGAGTGCTTGAAAGTAGCAGTGGTTTGTGAAGGCTTCCAAAAATTCTGCTATCATGTCACCAATATTCAGACATGAAAAAATGGATTTACGTACCGGGTGTTACCATTTAATCCTGATTGGGACTGTGATTATAATCTGAGGTGGTGGGGATGGTGTAGTTATGATGTGGGTTAAACCTTGTGACGGGTTGAGTTGAAACCTTATTAAAAATAATATGTGAACTGCCCTTCATTTAAGATAGCTGTAAGTGACAGTTAAAGGGCCATCCCTAAAACAGCCACAATGGAGTTTGCCCAGAAACTAGCACCACATGGGCAGAGGGTTCCACTGAGCATTGCATTGTCTGTCTGTCTCTGTCTCTGTCTCTCTCTCTCTCTCTCTGGTGTGGACAAAGTCAGCAGGGGAAGGGCAGACAAGAAACAGAAAATCAGGACCAGTGCAAGAAAGCAAAGCAGCAGCCTGTAAGCAGAGTGTGACCCTGGGAAAGCCTAGACTGGGTCAGGAGTGCTGGTAGATCAACACTTGGCTGTAAGCTACAAATATGCTTCTTTTGGTTTTGGTCACTCCTGCAGTCAGAGAAACAGGACTTTGTGCATTGCATGTAAATAAACAAGACTACGTCAAAATAAAAAATCCAAACTCAGACTCCATCCTCAATTTCTACTCCCACTTGGAACATCCCCAGGCCCTGAACTTTGATTAACCACTCGGGTGAAAAAAGGAAAACAAAGTTACTATTATTGCCTCTTATCACACTGGAAATTCCCAAATAGACTGTCTCCTTGAAGATCTTCTTACCGTGTGCGATGGGGTGACTGCCCCTCACTGGCAGAAAAGGGGTTAAAAGCAGCCCTAGGGAGGCTAAGCCGGAGGCAGTCAATTAGAAAGGAGCTGAGAAGAGTAGCCAATCATGGCCCGGCATATATAAGAAGGGCTGCAGGGCAGAGCAGAGTTTAGTAACTGACTGGATCTTAAGGGAAGAAGACCAGACTCTTAGCAGAAGGAAAAAGCTCCAGCACTGGGGACAATTCAGTGCTGCAAGCAGGGACCAGGGAACCTAGAGAGAGCTCCTGGTGGGCTGCAAGGGCCTTCAGCCTGAGGCAAGGGTAGAAAAGAGTGCTGGAGCTGCATGGGATGTGGTCCCAGAGCAAAGGATTGTAATTGTCACTGAAGTAGTGGCTGGGGAGTCATGACAGGGGATCAGCAAGTCAAATTTGAGTGAGCCCCAGCATTGTAACCTAGCACATGGGGTCACAGCACTACTCAGATTTCAGCAAAGTTGAATTTAAGTGAGTGGCCCCAGTTAAAAGTGCTTGGGCCATGTAGTCCTATGCCTTCTTGCTTCTGAATTTTCAGTTCACTTGCAGAACAGTACATCTGGAATACTGAGTGCATGTTGGGTCCCACCACTGTCTCCAACATCCCAATTAAGGAGAATTGCGGGGAGGATGGACAGATGAAGGCCTTATAGCCTGACCTCATAACACTGGCACATAACACTTGATGATTATCTGTTCTGTTCATTCCCTCTGTGGCACCTGGCATTGGCCACTGTCAGAAGACAGAATACTGGGCTAGATGGACCTTTGGTCTGACCCAGTATGGCCATTCTTATGTAGTTGCTCAGAAGAGGAATTGTACCCTCCACACTAAAGATCAGCTGTTGGGGACATTTTTAATCAGGACCTGCTCACTTAATAGAAGCTGCCAGCCAGACGGAAGCCTAAAGTTTCTCCTTACAGACAGGAAGTTTGTGACAGCCACCATCTTAACTGACCCACTGAGGACTTAACCAGGGACCTCCTGAGCTAAAAGCATAAGCTGGTAAATCTCACTAGCTGGGGCTCCACCAGAATCATACTTCCTGTAAATCAGGCACAGCGGAGGACCTGTAGCATACCCTTAGCAATGAATTTCTGACACTTTAGGTTCACTGAGGATGGCCTGAGCACTGAAAACTCAACTCATTACAAATTAGGCAGATAAGATCTCAAGTTGGCATGCACTTGTATTGTTGATTGGTTTGGTGAGGATGTGCCACCTTCTCAGGAATAAGGGAAAATCACAATGCAACAAGAACTAAATTAGAAGAAAGGAAGGGTCAGCCTGCAGCAGACAAATGCAAAATGGCCACCCTTGGGCTGCAGTTGCTTGTCTCTTCGAAATTGATGAAGTGAGCAGACAGAAAAATATGTTGGAATAAGGCTGCTAAAACAGGGTACACTGGTACCCAGTGAGTGTTAACTGGGGTTAATCACAAAAGAAATATTTCTCAGGAAAGGGGTTGAATTCCTCCCTTTCTGAAGGTCCAGGCATGGCTGAAATCATTTCAAAGCTATTTTTAAAGTTGGAGCTACATGTCTGAAACTTATTATTTTCATTTGGTGTTATGATTCTTGGCCAATGTCTACATTGTGGATCTTGCAACAGTGCAGCTACGCTTCTGCAGCCATGCTGTTGTAAGGTACACAGTGTAGGAGCTCTTTGTCACCAGGAGACAGCTCTCCTGGTGACAAAATAAAATCACCCCCAATGAAGGGCGGTAGCTTTGTCGATGGGACAGCAGCTCCTGCTGACAAAGCACTGTCCATACTGGCACTTTTCATCATTAAAACTTTTGTCGTTCAGAGAGGGGGATGTTTTTTCAGACACCTGAGTGACAAAAATTTTTAATGATGGAAGTGCAGTGTAGCCTTAGAATGTCTCAGTGTTTACTATTTGGACATGAGCTACTTCCCATGCTTGAAGAGTACCACCACTGCAATACACTTTAAAATAAAGCATAAAGTTTGTGTAATTGTCTCTCTAATCCAATAGAGTTCTTTGACTGTCAATGAAAAGGCAGATAAGTGAATAAAATTATCATCTATTTGAATTTTCAAAAAAACAACCTTTTGACAAAGTTCCTCACAAGAGTCTATTAGGGAAACTAAGTAGTCGTGTCATAAGGAGCAGAGTAACTGTCATGGATTACAAACCAGGTAAGAGGCAGAAAAATAAATAGATTATCTTCAACATAGATTTAACAGTATGTGCAAAAATTTCAGTAATAGGCCTGCTCTTGTTTAATATGTTTATAAATAAACCTAAGAAGGGAATAAAGAATGAAGAGTGAAAACCACAGGTGATATAAAATGACTTAGGCTAGTCGAATTAAGGACCTAACAAAGGTAAATGAAGAAGCAGCATGATGGCAGCTGAAATTCAGTGTTGACAACTGTAAGGTAAATCTACCCAAATAAAAAGTGAAATTAAAAGTGAGTTTATATAAAAAATTTAAGGTAAAAAGACAAAATAGCTACAAACTCAGGTAAGGTTAAACTTAAGAGCAATCAACGCATGTTAAGGTGCACAAAAATACAGTTACGCCATCCAACTAATCTTAACTGACATCATACAATAACTATACAGTTATTAGTGCATGATCTTAGTGTCTGTGGTCCCAGATTAGATTTTTTTTCCCCTCAGTGTCTACACTGTGGTAATAATGTGAGGGGGTGGGGATAAAACCACTGGTGTTTTAAAATGAGTTTAATCTAATCTAGGGCCACAAATACTAAAGATGCCTTAACCACAACCTCGGGGGGTGAAATCTTGCCCCTACTGTACTCAATAAGAGTTAAGCCATTTACTTCAATGAGGCCAGGGTTCCACCTGTGCTTGTTGCACAGCATTGTTACAGGGCAGAGCTAAGACTGTTTGAGTGTCTTACCTGTGCATTTCCATACTTTAACACAGGGATCGGCAACCTTTGGCATGCATCCTGGTAGGGTAAGCCCCCTGGTGGTCCGAGCTGGTTTGTTTATCTGCCGCATCCGCAGGTTCAGCCAATCACGGCTCCCACTGGCCGCAGTTCGCCGCTCCAGTCCAATGGGGGCTGCGGGAAGTGGTATGGGACGAGGGATGTGCTGGCCACCACTTCCCGCAGCCTCCATTGGTCTGGAGCAGCGAACCGTGGCTAGTGGGACCTGTGATCGGCTGAACCTGAGGATGTGGCAGGTAAACAAACCGGCCCAGCCCACCAGGGGGCTTACCTTGGTGGGCCGTGTGCCAAAGATTGCCGATCCCTGCTTTAACATGTTTGGATCTCTTTAAATTTAACCTTAACTGGGGTTGTAATGCCTGTTTTTGGGATAATTGCAACATCCTTGCAATACTCTTACCCTTAAATTCCTGATACATATTCTCAATCTTGGCTCCATCTTCCCAAGAAAAGGTGGGAAGAGTTGTTTGGTTGGGAGTTTTGTCTTCAAATATTTGTGGTCATAAGTACTATACCAGTGTTAAACAGTTATTTCAAGGATCATCCTAATTCATTATTTTTGTTTTAATACTGACATTAATAGTTCAGAAAAATTAAAGGTTACAATATAGTTTAGTCTGGCCTCATTTGCCACTTTAGAGGAATGTATTCTTTTAAACAAAAACTCTGCTCTTCTTCCTAAATGCTCTTCTGCAGAATGCAGTTGTTTACACTCAAACAATAGCCAGTTCCATCTAAGGACTGGTAAAGTTTTTGTTGGAACAGCAAGCTCAGTATTGTGAACAAATGGATCAGATGGTATACACTCTAAACATTGCTTACATCTGAAATTAATATCTATTTATTTTCCTCTATGCCACAGATTCCTCAGCTACTAATGGAGCCAAGAAGGCTTAAAAGTTTTCTTTGCCTTTTCAGAATTGTCCAACCAGATCCCTCAGTACTTGAGAGCCATTAAATGAGGACAGATTGCTAAACTACAGGTATTCAGAGTAATATATCCCAGTCCTGAAAGAGGCCACTATAAAAACTAGTGACAAATGCACTTTACAACTTTACAGCAGAATGAATTAGCATATCTATTGCCTAAAGTCAATAGAGTAACAATGACTTACTGATTTTGCTACATCTTCCTCATAACTTTCTATAGATTCATGCTATTTACCATAACTTTCCCCTCTTCTGTCTTATTTTATAACCCACATAAAGTCATCCAAAAAAAGTCAGCATAAAGTAGAGACAAAATAGTAATATTCTTTTGTGACCTTGGAGGACTCTAGACACCATTTATAATGGTTGTTCTTTGCCTTTTACAGTTGCTGCCTCCATTAAGCTATAATACTGAATATTCTTAATATTTTACTTTAGCATGAAGTGTTTCTCACTTTCTTTGATATTTCTCATTATGGGAGCCCTAGGTTGGTTTTTGGTTTTTTAACCAAACAGCAGTCCTGTAGAAAATATTCTTTAGGAAAACCATCCAGGTTTCATGGCAGATAACTGGTATTTCTAAACAATTAATTCAAATCCACAGGAACCTGAAAACAAGCATGAGGTTTTTGAGGTAACATTTTCTTTGTAATGCCATTGCCTTGTTCCCCTGTCAGCAAGAATAAAAAGAAATCAGTGTCACATTTTGAAATATTTTACTATATTGCATTAGCAACATTCCTTTCCATTTAGATTTTTAATTTAAATTGTTAATATTGATTTTTGTAATACAGTGCAAAAGTCATTTGTGGTTGGCTTTTTCATAATTGCAGTGACTTTTATATTACACTGGAGAAGATGAATATTGATGTGATTGTGTCAAGAATTTATAATGTAATAAAACATTGACACATAGTACAGAAATATCATTGCTCAGAATTCTGGTTTAGCTAAAGCAATGCCCGTAAGACTGGTTGCATTATTTTTCTTACCTGTAAATGGTATTTGTCTGGTGCAGGGATCGGCAACCTTTGGCATGTGGCCTGCCAGAGTAAGACATTTTTTCTCAGCTCTGAGGAACATCGCTGGGTCAATCTAATTTTTAAGTGTAGACCAAGCCTAAGAAAGCCTGTCTTTGTCTGACAAGCTGCTTAAATCCTTCTGCATACAAAGTTCAGGGCTCCAAGGATGTTCCAGTTGGAAGTAGAAACTGATTGAATCTGATATTTTCTTTGCTCCAATATTGATTTACAGGGAATGTACAAAGTTCTGCATCTCTGAACACAGAAGAAAAAGGGCAATTTCTGAGCTTACAACCCAAAGCCTCTTCAGCCAAAAGCACTCTTTCTCTCTCGCCTTTTCTACAAGAGTGCTCACACGCTACTGCTTGGTGGGTTTTGGTTTTTTGATTTTTGTTTTTTTTCCTTCTGCTTCTCTGTTCTCAGTTTCCTTGTGTCCTGAAAACTCCTCCCACACACAACACAAGCAATACTCAGTGAAACCCTGCCATCCACTGAGTCCATACTCTTGGCGGGTTCACAGCCTCCTTTTGTCCTAGAGTCTCAGCATAATTTGGCTGGGGAGGGGGAAGAGCTTTCCAGGCATTTCTGAAAGATTTTTTTTCTGCCAACTATGTGGCATTGGCGCATACAGGTTGTATACTCATGAGTAATGCAGCCACCCAAACTCATGCTGGCAAGACATTTATGAAACCCACACTCTTGGAATATGGTAGCACCTCACTTAACATTGTAGTCATGTTCCTGAAAAATACAACTTTAAGCGAAACAATGTTAAGCAAATCCAATTTCCCCATAAGAATTAATATAAATGAGGGGGTTAGGTTGGAGGGAAATTTTTTTCACCAGACAAAAAACTATATTATATATATACACTATATATATATATATATATATATATATATATATATATACACACACACACACACACACACAGTATAAGTTTTAAACAAAAAATTTAATATTGGTACACAGTGATAATGATTGTAAAGCTTGGTTGAGGTGGAAGAGTCAGAGGGTAGGATATTTCCCTTACTGCTAAATGATGAACTAGCAATTGGCTGAGCTCTCAAGGGTTAACTCTCTCTCTACACAAGGCAGCAGTAATGGACGGAGATACGAGCATTTCCCTTAGTACACTGCCTTGTTAATTAGATCAGCTTGCTGAGAAGGCAGCTGCTGCAGGCTCCCTCCATCTTGAGCCCTGGTGTGTCCCCTCTGCACTATGGAAGATGGGGTAAGCGTGGTGCAGGAGGAAGGGGGACACCCTGACATTAGTCCTCCCCTTCTTTCCCTCCCTCCACCACACAGCAAGCAGGAGTGTGTGGGAACAGCTCCAAGGCAGACGGAAGGAGCAACACAAGGCAGTGGAGGGAGGGACAGCTGAACTGCAGGTTCAGGGAACTTAGGGGAGCAGGGAGCTGATGGGGACTGCTGGTCCACCCTGGTTCCAAGCCCCCACCAGCTAGCTGCAATGGGCTGCTCTTCCTGCAAGCAGTAGACAAAGAAACAACGTTAAAAGAGAGGATTACACAACTTTAAATGAGCATGTTCCCTAATTGATCAGCAAGGTAACAACGAAACAACATTAACCAGGATGACTTTAAGTGAGGACAACTTTAAGTGAGGAGTTACTGTATTAACCTGATCCTCAATATGTAGCATACAATGTATTTATTGCCGCTTTCCCATGACAAAAAGTCTTTTTAAAAAATGGTTATGCAACACCACATCATCTTGTATTTTTCATATATACATACTCCTATAGACCTTAGTGACCATATCTAGAATTTGGCCCATTTGAAGCAACAAAAAGCAAAACAACAACTTTTTAATAATTATCAGCCCTTTTGTCCCTGAATAAAATATCCAATCTGGAAATTGTTTATCAATATCATATCAATGATTTATGTCAAATCTTTTTTTCTACTAGGTAATTATATTATCATAAATCATTATTGGGTCCAATTAATCATGAAACATCATTTCTATTTTTCTGGGAAAGTTAAAGGACAAACTGTTATTCCTTTTTTAGCAATCATCCTAATATTTACTGGTAACAACAATGTATCCTGGAAGATTATGCAAATACTGAAAGCTGCTTTCATGAATACCCACCAAAAGTATTTGTATTGGAAAGTTATAGGTTTGCTTAATGGAAAGTCAAGACACAAAGCCTGCAATCTTACTCTTCTCTTGAAAAATTTGCATTTTTTTCATGATAAATATTTTGCAAGTCAGGCAGGGAAGATAAAATAAGTGATTTAGTATTTTATGTTCAGTTGTAACTGAAAAGAACATTCTCTATGCAGATCTCATTAAGTTCACCTAACAAACAATGGTTGATATTGTTAACTCTTGAAGGCATCTTTTTTCATTTTTTAAAAGGTCAGGCACAAACAAAAATGTGTGTTCTGCTTCTCATCAGTGTTGCTGTGTATCATGAATAAATCCTTAACACCTGCTGCTATACATGGCTTTTTTTTTCCTCTTTAAAAGTGAAATATATTTTAGGGCTTTTTAATAAGAAAAACTAACAATGTCTATAGAGTTTTCATGGAGTTTACTGGAAACGTGTGTTTTCTGTATAAATTATGTTTATTCAATGCTAAGAATTATAGGGTTCTAGCTGCACTGCAAACCTTGCCTGCCAGCCAGCCAGTTAACCTGTCTTTCTTAGACCCCCTTAACAAAACCCCCTCACCATAGGCCCAGATATTAAAGTGCCTAACTCCCACTGAAACCAACAGGAGTTCAGCACCTAAATACCTTTTGAGGACCTCAACTGTAGTAGCTGAGCTCCTCCCAGGTTAGATTATGAAAGTGAGGACCCTCATGCAGTCTTTGACTCTTCTTTTTTTCTCTGGCTAGAGGTAGCTCTGCATGGAGTAGAAGATGAGTTATTAACGACATGTTACATATTATGGGAAGCTTTCTCTAAAAGAAGGGTCTTGCAGTGTTGCCATGATGTGGTCGGCTCTTGATTAGCCCTACCTCTTCTAGAAATGTCTTCCATGGCAAGATCCCCTCATCTGCCATTGCCTTATTTCAAGCTCTTATATGCGTTGTTCTGAGTAGAACTGATTAGAATATGGAATTTCCATCCCACAAGAAATTCCAATATTTTGACAATTTTTTTCCTCCAGATTGGGATGAAAAATAGAATAAACACTTTTCATGTAACATAAGAGCAGTACAGGGAGAGACCATCATGCATTATGGGGGAGAATGGGAGGAACTCAGAACTACAACTCGTGAGGCAATGGGCAGCTCAGTAGGACACAGAAATGAATGTCAACCCAATGTGAAACAAAGCTTTTGTTTTGGTTTTGCTGATGGAAAATTCCACCAAAATCTTTTCCTGGAGAAAATTCTAATTTTTACAAAACTCCATTTTCCAACAAGAAAATGTTTTATTTGAAATTTTTCCAGTAGCCCTAGTTCTGGGTTTTGTGTGCTGCATTACCCCAGAGTGTGACTTTCTTAGCAATTAATAGAAATGCTGGGGCAGATTCCCAAATAAAATCCAAACCCTTTGCACCATTCAGATGGCACGGATGAGCAACATTCTGGCTGCAAAGAGCCATCAGGGATTTCCCTCAGTCATGACATGTTGCAAAGGGCATAACCACTTTCTGACAGCCTGTCTTTCCCTCCAGTTCTTCTGTACCAAGCAAACACTTTGCATCAGCAAAGAAAATGGCCTGAAGTCTCTAATGTAGTGGGATTTGATCTATTAATGGCTTTGGACATCATGACTAAGGCATTGACCTATTAGCAGAAGCAGATGGGGAGCCAATGGTGGGTCTGGAGCACTGGAACAAAATGCTCACAGCAGCCAAATTCAAGGAGGATGTGGGAAACCACTTTATAAGATAATAGAGAGATATACCTATCTCACAGAACTGGAAAGGACCCTGAAAGATCATTGAGTCCAGCCCCCTGCCTTCACTAGCAGGACCAAGTACTGATTTTGCCCCAGATCCCTAAGTGGTCCCCTCAAAGACTGAGCTTACAACCCCAGGTTTAGCAGGCCAATGCTCAAACCATTGAGCTATCCCTCCCAGCTTGCCACAAAAGCTGGAACCTTGCCATTGTTTTCACATTCAGCTTCAGACATAGTTATTACAGTTGGCAGAGATGGCAAACAATAGGTGGAAGTGACAAATGCATACAGCTCTGTGGCCAGGTTCTCACTGGGAAGGAAATGATGAAGATCCCCAGCAAGCTGGAGGCAGAAGAAGCTGTTTTTCCACCACTGGCCCTACCTCATCTTGTAGGCTTAGTCATGAGACCAATAGGATCCTGAGGCTTAACACACTATGACAAAGTAGGAAAAGGAGAGAAAAAAGTCTGCAAAGCAGTTGGAGGCTATCAGAGAATCTGCTCAATGGTGTTTTCTAGACAACAAAACATATCAATCAGTTTAGATAATATAAGGTCTTCTCTACACTCTAAAGTAGTACTGCTTTAACTATACTGGTATCGTTAAGCAGCACAAAACCCCTAGTGTGGGCACAATTATACCACTATAAAAGTTTATATATGTATTATACAATTATACCACTGATATAGCTTATCCCTCTATAGGAACGAGAATAAGCTATTCTGGTATAACTGCATCCACACCAAGGCGTTGTATTGTTATAACTGTATCAGTTAAAAAAAAAACACACCCCTAATCAAGGTCATTATACCAGCACAAACTACGCCTAAGAAATGTCCAGGGACCTTCACTCAAGTTCAAACCAAACTTTTTTAGAGGTTTGAAAAAGTCATTTTAACTTTTTTTTTCTTTCTTTTTCATTTTTGACTCACAGCTACGCACCTTCAGGCCACACAAAAGACTAGGAAGAAAAAGTAAGGATTCACAACCTGCAGGGAGAAGTCAATGACCCAAAGTGCAGTTTTACTTTTCCACTTTCAATAGATCTGGTAAAAAAAAAAGAAGAAGAAGAAGAAGAAGAAGAAGAAGAAGAAGAAGAAGAAGAAGAAGAAAAAAAGTGACATAAATTTGTAAAAAAAAAATTCCCAAAGAGTTTAATTGAAATTTTGATTTTTTTCAAAACATTTTGATCACCTAGTGATTAGAGCATGACACAACATGCAAGTAGTGGGGAGTTCTAGAGAATTAATACCTGAAACATTAATCAATCAAATGGTGGAGATAATTCCATTCAACATTTGATACCAACTATCTCTTGTACACTGTCATAGGCTTACCTGAACCAGAAGACATCTTGCAAAGTGAGCTCAGTTAATTTTCAGTAGTCCAACTAATGTCTGAACCACCTCGGCCTCACAGTCTACAAAATAAATCACGAGTGTTTTGTTAACCTAAACAGAAAGTACTCTCAGAATTAGGCTTTTGACCAGACCTGCCTTCTTGGGGAATGGCAAAAGGAGGATCCTGCCCCCCTTCTGTTGGCTTCCCCCAGAACTGCCATTTGACAGAAAGCAACCAGCCCTGTTCATTTGGACCGCTGGGCCCTGATTGGTCTCTGCCTACTCCCAGCCCTTCTAGCTGCTCAAGAACCAAGTCTAACTGGTTCTACTAGCAGATGACCCAGGGAGGCCATTCTAGGCAGCAGCTGAAGGACCAAACTCATTATCCTTGTCAGAGGGTTTGCTATTTCCTGTGGAGGCATCGCCTTGTGGCTCATCTGGAGATTACCTCTCAACCAATCTGAGACTCGCTTGTTTGGTTGCTTGCCCCATGGGTCTCTCTGTCTCTGGACTTGACAGCTCCCTCTTTGTGGGTTGGCTCTCTGACCAGGTCATTGCAATTCTCCTCTTTTGGGATATCAAAGTCCCTCTGGACAAACTGCGTCAGGCAATCTTCCTCTCCACTGCCCAGATTATGCCACGTCCCCAGTGGCTGGTTGGGGAGCCTGGGCCTACCCTCTACTTTGAGTTCCATCCCTGGGACCCTATGCCCCAGCAATGACATTCTACCCAATTTCCGACCCTGTCACTGTTTCCCTCTTTTCTATATTCCTTTCTCTGTCATTCAGCCAGCCCCTGGGTTGCCACTGGCGCTGCCTCTGTTCCCTGTGGCTACTTCACCCTCTCTCAGGTTCTTGCCAGAGTCTGTTTTCTAGGTAAGATCCCAGGGTTTACTCTGCTCTGGGCCTCCTTGTCCTTTACCAACCTCCCACCATTCTCTGGGGAGCAGCTGCAGAGTTACTCCCTGCTGTCCCTCTTGCTCTCTACTTCATAGTTTTATATTTGCTCAACCTGCCCCTGCCCAGCAGGGCTTCATCATCAGTCAAAGGTTATTAGCTATTACTCTTCTCCAGGTGAAGCCTGTCACTGGGTTCATTGGCCCTTTCTAGCTATTCAGGTGTTGTGTGGGGTAAACAACTGCTTTCTAGGGTGGGATGTGCCAAGGCGGCAGGGTCTCTGGCAAGGGGCATCACATGCCTGGTACACTCCATCACATATGCATTTGGGGATCATGGATCTGGCAAGCAGTAAAAATATAGGGTATCAGTTTCTATCTCCAAATTCTTAGTACAGAAATAAATGTTTACAAAAAAAAATTTCTAATCGGATTCCTTACAAACCACTGACATGAAAACAATTGTTGATGCCTGCAGCAACCACAGTGCACTGTATTGTGTAATCGCCTCTGGGCAGTTCAATAGAGAACCAATTGGCACCAAAAGGTTCACAAACAAAAGCCTTCATAAAAGTGAAGAGGCCAAACTCCCAATTTCCAAAATGTTTGTGTTTTTGTTTTTTGGGGCGGGTGAGGGGGGAAGGACAGTGAGGGGGCAGGGGAGGTTTGTCTGTTGTTTTGTTTTGTTTTGTTTGTTTTGTTTTGTTTTTCCTGTTCAGCTGTTTTTGTAATGTCTGTAACAATGTGTTAAATAAACATAGTTATACAAAAATAGATGATTGTATACAATGCATATAATAAAGAACATGTATTTATAATACACACTAGGTATAAATTGTATTTCAATGAAACACCAAATTTATCTCCTCAATAAGAAAAGACCTGGTATCACACAATGGAAAAGCCTTTGAAATCTAAAATCGTTTGATAGCATGATGTTGTTTGAACAGCTAAAGTGGATTATGATTCCACTGGGTAGGTATGTACTTTAGCATCCCACACTGTATTAAAGAGAATACAAATTCAGGAAGCAACTGCCATCAGGAAAAAAATTAAATAGAATTTTCCGTTAGTAAAATTACCACTGATATTTTCCACTTTACAGAAAAAAAGTAAAGCTGTGGGTTTGTATTAGAACTAGATTTATTCATACCAGGATAGATATATACACAGCCATAGAGACAGAGTGAGCGTGTGTGTGTGTGTGTGAGAGAGAGAGAGAGAGAGGAAGAGATAAACACAAACTACATTAGAAGAACAATATTAACATTGCAAAGTCAAGCACTCAAAAGTTAGGAAATGCCATAATTAAACTTGCCTGTGTCACCTTAATTCAGCCCCCTAGTGCATTTGCTTTATGATACAGTCTTTAATTACATGATCACATACTATTTTTTCCATAGAAGTCTATCCTCCTGATTCTGTCCTCACTGGACATGCCCCATCCCCTCACAGCTCCTAGTACTGACCAGACTCTGCATACTCCAGCCCAGAGCTATATGGGCTCAGAAGGACTTTTCTTGTAATGACTGCTCCAGGCTGTGGTGGGGCGTGGCATGGGTACTGAGAGCAGGAAGTCTGTCTCTCCTGCACTTTCAATGAGCCCACCCTCCTCCTACTGGTGCCCAGGCATCATGGAGGAGAAAGACATCTGATTCACATGCAGTGGGGACAAAAGTCAAACAGGGGAGGAGTGAAAGGAATGGATTGGGATACAGACTCTAGTGAGACTATGGCTGGAGGGTGAGAAAAACTGGGACTGAGACTTGTAGGGGAAGACTGGAACTCGTTGGGCAAAGACACTAGAATTGGGGCTATTGGGAGACTCTGAATGGGAACCAGAGAGACTGGGATTGGTTAGGAGACTGGATGAGTTGATGGTGAGAGAGACTGGGACTGGAAGGTGAAAGACAGATCAGATGAAGAATAAGGAGACTGGGACTGGCAGGGAAAGAGACAAGCAGACTGGGGACAAGGAGTTGAGGTGGAACTGAAAGCAGCTAAGTAAGGTGACTGGGATTTGGAGTGGGGATGGAAAGAGACTGAAAGCTGTGAGGAGACTGGGATTCAGACAGCAATCTCAGAGGGAAACTAGAACCGGCTGGACAAGAAGACCAGGACAGAGTTGAGAAACCTGAGGAGCAGGGACTGGGATTGGATGGGTAAAGAAAACGGGACTGAGATAAGGAGCTGGGGGTGGGGAAGAGAGAGGACTGGAACGGGTACAGGCTGGAGGGAATGAGGTAAAAATGGTCACGCATGGGAGAAACAGGTAGAAGAGCTGATGACCACTAAATAAATTTCTTTCTAAAGCTGGGAATGGAACCCTAGATTCCTGAGACTCTCCATCCCTCTGCTCTTCAGTTAGTATCTGTGAAACCCACTGTAAAGTGGGTGTCTCACCCCATCCCTCTAGAGCTTCTCCACACAGAGAATAACAACATATGACTGCTATCAGTTACTGCACTAGCTCAAGTGGTAGCAGTCTTAAAGATTCCTGTCCTGCTGCTGACCCACGTGGGTGTCAAATATATTGCCCTGTGATTGGAATTTCTGTTTTTTCAGTTTAATCTTTTAAAAATCTAGGAAATTACACACACACAAACTTTGATAAACGAACATATTGAGGTTGCAGCACCAAGTCCTCAAAAGTTAGGAAATGTCAGATTTAAAGTTGCCCATTCAGTTTTAATTGCTCCCCCTTGTGCATATGCATTATGATACACTCTTCATTACCATACTATTTACATACTATTTTTCAATAGGACCTCAGCCTCCTTCAATGCACAAGATGGACATGAACTGGGGATGAATCAAAAATCTGTATTGAAAGACCCCTGCCTCATTTGCAGCAGATTTTGGAAGATTTGTGGTGAATGAGGACGGCAGAAAGGCAAAAGTAGGTTTCATGGTTAAGGCAGTTGACTGCTGCCCTGGAGAAATGGAATCTATCTCTGCCACAGAGTTCCTGTGTGATGTCACTTAAAGTCAAGTCACTTAAACTCAGCTTTTCACAGGTGGCCACTAATTGTCAGTTCCCCATTTTCTGGGTGCCTGACTTGAGACCCTAGGGACTGATTTGCAGAAGTGCTGCACACTGGCAGGTGCAAACTGAAGTTAATGGGTGCTGCACTTTGACCATATGAAGTGCTATGTATTGCTAAGTACTCAGAAAAATCAGGCCCTAAGTATCTCAAACTGGGTACTTAAAAATGGTGGATACTTCTGACCTTAATTTCCCTGTGCTTCAGTTCCATATCTGTAAAATGTGGATAATAATCATTCCCCCCACCCAAGGATAAAGAAGGGTCATGTAGTAGGATGCCTGTCCCTTTGGTAGCAGAAGTTGGAAGGGATATGGTGAAGGAGGCATAGGCATGCAGAAAGAGCAAGCAGGGTCTCATCTTTAAGACCATTGAATGCTTCTCTGGGGAACTGGGTTCTATCTCTGTTGAAGTGCTATATAATTCTACGTGCTCTCTAAATCACATTTTAGACCTCTTTGGGGCACCCAAAATTAGTGGATACTATTCACCTTAATCTCTCTGTGCCTCAGTTCCCCATCTGTAAAATGGGGATAATAGCACTTCCCTACCTCACAGGGGAGTTCTGAAAAGAAATTCACTAATATTTGTGAAGTAATCAGATACTATAGCCATTAATGCCATAGAAAAGCCCTAGAGGAAATTAATAATTCTGTAGTTCTGGTTTCAGAACAGGGTTTGAATAGCTTGCAGTAAATGTGGCATGATGTCACATATTCAACAGTGTAGAGAAACAAAATTTTTAATAGCTGCTCATTAAGTATGCATTGTACACTTGATGAAGCGGGGTCCTATGGAAAAATAATATGTGATCAAGTAATTAAATATTATCATAATATTTAATACAAGGGGATAGAACTAAGGTTGCAAGTGCATTGCCTAACTTTTGCGTGCTTTGAAACCTTAATGTTCTTTTAACATAGCTTTATTTTTGCCTATACACACACACACACACACGTACAGTATTTACTGGAGGCACAGGTAGCAAGCCCTGTGCCATCCCTCACTGTGTCTCTTCATTGTCCTATTCTGCACAACCCCATCTCAATCAGTACACAGGATGGAGAGAGGGACAGAGAGCAAGTGCAAGGAAAGTGCTGCCCAGCCTCTGCACTGCAGAACAGAGCCGGTTCCATTTCTGTGTCAGGGTGGAGTATGTGGAGCCTGGCTGCACCCAGGACCCAGATGGAATATTCAAAGAGTTTTGCTGATGAATTCTAACAAATATCTACTGAGCACATGCAAACTAAGAATTTTTTCTTCAAGAGCTTGTAAAATGACCAAATTTGAGTGAATTCTCATGAGGATAGCAAAAGGCATATCTCTGACATTCAAACAATCCCCCACTGCACCAAAGCATGGAAGTGCTAGAGCTTCTCCATAAAACAGCTTCAATATTTTTTACTATGCACAAAACAATGTATTTTTCCCTAATCTCATTCTCAGAAACTGCTGAACCATTTTAAATAAAACTTTCCAAACAAATTCAACTTGGGGCAGCCACCCAGCATGGTAAAATTCAGCATGAATGATTTAAGTTTGGCAAAGTCCTAAACAACTAAAAACAATATTTTATAATGGAAAATGTCAGACAACCTTAAGTACAGGTATCACTACCTGCACCACATATATAATAAAGAGAAAGAGAGAGAAAGAGGTGTTGTAGTATACACATACACACAAACATATGCTAATTATAGTACTGTCTTGTGATTCTGGTTGAGGGGGAGTCCCGTTTATATTGTACCCATTGTACAAAATACTGACCAGTGGGTTTTTCTATGAATCAAGTAATATTTTAAAATAGTGATGAACTTTAAGAAGAAAAACATATTTTAAGTTGCTGAAAATCTAATAGAAAATAGGTCCTTTTTTGTTTTCTTTGGGGAGGTTGGTTGGTTAGTGGGGTTTTAGAGAGGGTTTGGTTTTTGTTTTGGTTTTAGGTTGTTTTTGCTAAATATGGAAATTATTATGGAACTGAATGCTAAAAGTGGTTCATTTATCGACTAGAAGGTTATTCTGTTTTTATTGATTTTACTGTATTTACTTTGAATCCTGGTATACATAATAGGGGACCTGAAATCTTTAAAGCTGCTGAACTAAATTATTTTTTTAAATAATAATCAAACTATTAAAATATCAAAGGAAGCATTATTCCCCACACGAATAATTGGGAAAAGAGAATGGAAATATTGTGAAAGGATTTTGAAACTGGCATGTGGTGCTTCTGCCATCTTGTGGTTTTTCTGTATACAGTCATATTAACGACTCATTTATTCATAAATTTAGGGTGTGTTTTCCCAGGGCATGCATGTAATATAGCCCTGCCAATAAAAGTCATATGCATGAATGATCTGGTCAGACACCTTAAATTTAATAATGAATTCCTAGCACACTTTGAAGTGAGAATTATTGATAAAATAACAAATCATTTGCTATAGGAAAAAGCCCTTTTCATAGTTGGTAGACATCCTTAATACCATCCCCAGTTACATTAATTTCCCCTACAGAAAAATGTACTTAAATGTCTTTGATTCCAACCTGGGACTAAGTACATTATGAGCCAGGCACAAGAGATAATTTTCATCAGCATTACTTATTTGACTTTACTATCAATATTCTTTTCAAATTATAATTTTGTACTAAAAATGAAAACTTGATGTTTTCTTAAATGTTCATTTTCTATACCTCTGGCAGGATGGCCTCAAAGACATTTGAGGAGAACGGTGACTATCGCCTCATGCCAGGTCTTTGGGATTTTTGACATCCAACGTGCTCATTCCTTTAACCCCAAGTTCTTAAGGAATTTGGGATAAATGTCATCCTGGCCAGCCCCTTTTCTGCTTTTTATGGCCATGAGGGCCTGGTTTATATTTTCTATAGCATATGGAGGTGATAATGGTGAACTGGTAGAGCTTTATCAGATGTTTAACCACCTGTCGACACCAGTTCCCATTTGCATTTTTGAGACTTTTACGATCTTCAGCAGCCTTAGGAGCTTTTCAGTTCTAAATTTCTTGAAGTCTTCCTTCAACTTTATTTGTATGAGTGTGCAGAGAAGGGAGTACTTGAGCCTGTTGCTACCATTTCTTTTCATTTTCCTCCTCTTCTCCAATAAAGTCATGGTATCCTCTGAGATTCTTCTGCTGGCTCTTCTTGGTCTTTCACGTTCAGCTGATTTCACACACCTTTTCAGTCTCTTACTGAAGTGATAACTTGCTTGTTTGTAATGGTGGATGAGGTCTGGACACTTTGCCATTCCTTGGCCAGGTCCAGAGACATGAGGTGGTTACATGTTGTCCATCGTGGCTTTCGTGATTTTAGGCGTTTTTGAAGTATGTTTTCCATAACCTGCTGGATGGGAAGTTCCAGTTGATTTCAAGCACGCTTAAGTTCTTGTGCGGTGGCTATATCTCAACAGATAACTGGAGGTCTGATGTTTGCTATTACAGAAAGCTACAGAAGAAGCACTGATTTTAACATTCCTGTGACTATTTGAATGTCTGATTTAGCTGCCTATCCACAAGTTGGGTATGGCAGCTTCTTGTCCACATCAGCACGCAGTACCCTGCAACTGAGTATACCAGCACCCAGGCCAATGTTTGTAGCATAAGGGCAGTTGATCCCCAGCTTGTTCCCACTAACTTTTGGATAATGTTGATGTGAATCTTCACTTTGGAGGCTTCTTTCTTGAAGTAGTCATGAAAGTTTAGTGTGTGGTCAAGAACAACACAGAAATACGTTGGCTTGGAGTCATACTGCGCAGTTTCACCACTGAACTTGACAGTTGAAGTGTTTTGTGTGGTTCTGTTGTCAAGGCAGAAAGTAAAGATTACCAATTTGGTCTCTATGATGTTAAGGTCAGATGTAAGACTCACTTCAAGTTCTTTAAAGGAACAGTCCTGAGTTGTGAGTGCCAAATCATAAGCATACACAAACTTCTGCACTCTCATTTCAGGCATATCACTTATGTAGATTTTGAAGAGTGCTGGAGTGAGTACAAAGCCTTGTGGTAGCTTTGACAGATTGACAGAGCCAGAAGAGTACCCAGAAGGCACCTAATACAGGGCAGACCCAACAAAGAAAATGACAGAATGCCACTAGCCGTCACCTTCAGCTCTCAATTAAAACCTCTCCAGCGTATCATCAAGGATCTACAACGTGTCCTGAAGGGCAATCCCTCGCTCTCACAGATCCTGGGAGACAGGCCAGTCCTAGCTTACAGACAGCCTCCCAACCTGAAGCAAATACTCACCAGCAACCACGCACCATACAACATAAACACTAACCCAGGAACCTATCTTTGCAACAAAGCCTGATGCCAACTCTGTCCACATATTTATTCAAGTGACACCATCATAGGACCTAATCACATCAGCCACGCCATCAGGGGCTCGTTCACCTGCCTATCTACCAATGTGATATATGCCATCATGTGCCAGCAATGCCCCTCTGCCATATACATTGGCCAAACCAGACAGTCTCTATGCAAAAGAATAAATGGACACAAATCTGACATCAGGAATCATAACGTTCAAAAACCAGTCGGAGAACCCTTCAACCTCTCAAACCACTCAGTGGACAGACTTGAAGGTAGCAATTTTACAATAAAAAAACTTCAAAACAGACTCCAAAGAGAGACTGCTGAACTTGAATCAATATGCAAATTAGATACAATTAACTTAGGTTTGAACAGAGACTGGGAATGGGGGTTGGGCCATTACACTATTTGAATCTATTTCTCCATGTTAAGTATCCTCACACATTCTATGGGTCATCTCAATTATCACTTCAAAAGTTTTTTTTCTCCTGCTGATAATAGCTCATCTCAGTTGATTGGCCTCTTACAGTTGGTATGGCTACGTCCACCTTTTCATGTTCTCTGTGTGTATAAATATCTTCTTGCTGTATGTTCCAGTCTATGCATCCGATGAAGTGGGCTGTAGCCTACGAAAGCTTATGCTCAAATAAATGTGCTAGTCTCTAAGGTGCCACATGTACTCCTGTTCTTTTTGCAGATACAGACTAATGCAGCTGCTACTCTGAAACTTGTGGTAGCCCATTATTCATTATTCCTAAGTACTAGCCACTGAGCTTAATGGGTGTTGAGAGTTCTCAAAACCTCTGAAAATCAGTCATAATGGTTTTCCTATTAAAAAGTCTGTTTTCAGTCACTCGAGCGTCTGAAGTTTTCCCCATTCAGGCTGATATCTTCTTGACATGGTCTCAGCCTGAACAGAAACTTTGTGCATTATGAGCTCAGTCATTTTTAAGTACGACTATAGTGGAAAATATTTCACTTTCTCAATTATTAAAAAAAAATAAAAACTCTTGCAATCTTTTTTAACAGATCTAGCATCAAAAGTACTGAAGAAAAAATAAATAAAATAGCCAACTTTTGGTTTTCATTTGGCTGAGTTATGACTCATTGAAAATTGCATGTGCAGTATGTTTTTAACATGATAGCACTAAGGACCCAACGTTGTTCTCATCAAAACCAGCCGCAACTGATTTCATTGGTACATGATCAGGGCTTGAACTCACAGTGCACAAAAGATACTTGTGAGTCTGTTATTATTATAGAGGGAGAGACAAGGTGGGTGAGGTAAAATCTTTTATTAGACCAACTTCTATTGGTGAAAGAAACACAGAGCTCTTCTTCAGCTCTGGGGAAGAAATCAGAGGCTCTGCTATTATCATCATTATTTGTATTGCAGTAGTACCTCAGAGCCCCAGTTATAGATCAGAACCCCATTGTGCTAGATACTATACAAAGAACAAAGAACAAAAAGCCCCTTCTTCAAAGATCTTACAATCTAAGACTAAACAAAACACTACAGGTAGAGACAGATAGGAATACTGGATGGTACCAGGAAACAATGAAAAAATAATGCTTACATTTGTGTGCTGAAAAATTCAATAAAAGTGTAAAGTACTTGAGGGACAGCTCTGCAGGAACATTAACTTGCCTTTTATTACAGTGGCACTGGTGACACCATATGGCAGGGTCTGCCCACTCTTGCCTCCATTCAACCCCACAAACAGCTCAGAGACTTTTTGCTGAGCAAACACCCCATGGAATTTATTTACAATATTAGTACCAATTTCCATCATTCTTACATACCATGCAGCCTTATACCTACAGTCCTAGGGAGCCCTCAGCTCCTGAGACAGGCAGGTAGGGGAGAGACTAATTAATCAATCAATCAATCAATCAATCAATCTCTCTCTCTCTCTCACTCTCCGCCTGCTTCTCACTTCCTTGCTGTGCCTTTTGTATCATCTGCCTAATGGCCTAATTAGCCTCTCAGGTCTCCTTAGCCCATCAATTAGGCACAGCTCTTCTTAATGAGGTCTACTCCTCAGTAATTAATTGGAGTTGCAGTGACCAGAGTGCCGGCTCAGCTGCTGTTGTCCAGCTCCCCCTCAGTTCCCTACTTATGACCCTGTGACCCTCACTCCCATCCCAGTTTGTCATTTGTTTTCCCCTGTAATTACTTGAGTCCTTTGTTCAGTGGCTCCTCCCCTTAGGCTGGGAGAGGGGCCTTCAAATGTGAGTTGGTGCAGGATTTCAATAGGTGCAGTTGTCCAATACTCTGTCACACACCATCTATAATTAAGTTTGCCCAACACCTTGCATTATAAGACTCTGTTTTGAGTTGTTTATAACTTTTCCAAATTTAAACAGTGCAGGCTGAAATATTTCATGCCAGGTATTTGCACTGGATTAAATGTTTTGAAGAGTTTCAGCAAAAATGGTTCAGCCATTTCTCAGAATAAGTTTAGGGACAAATACATTGTCTTACTCATGTTAACATAATTCTTAGAGCACTCTAGCACCTCTGTGATTTGAGCAAGGGTTGACATTTGTCAGGGCTGCACTGGTGTCAGGGATGTATGTATCTTTTTCTGTTCCTGTGAAAAAAAACTCCAACATTTAGACAGATTATAAATGTTGTGTTTATGGAGAACTCATTCCATAATACGCGCAGGAGCAAAATCTCATGTTAAAGTCACAGAAATGTGAGTACAATAAGCCCACATTTGAATTTTTTGGATACACATCCTCCAAAGATGGTGTCTCAGCAGATCCTCAGAAAGTGAAGGACATTCACAATGCCACTATGCCCACAAACCTCACTCAAGTTGGTAGCCTGCTAAGGCTTGCAAATTACTGTGGCAGGTTCATTCTGAGGTTAGCCACTATTACACAGTCTCTGGGTGATCTTACCAGGAAAGATCAAATATGGGTTTGGTCAGATGAACATCAAAATGCATTTGAGGAACTAAAGAAATCCCTTCTCAGTGATGTAGTCATGTCATATAGATTCCAGTAAGAGAACTGAACTTTTAGTAGATGCCAGCAAGGTTGAATTAGGAGCAGTCCTCACACAGGTTGACCCCACGGTCAAATTCACACCACTGCTTATGCCAGCAAGGCTCTTTTGCCCACTGAACAATGATGCTCTCAGATGGAAAGAGAAGCTCTTGCTGTAGCATGGGGATTTTCCCATTTAAATGCATACATTTACAGATGTTGTTTCTTGATTCTGTCTGATCACAAGCCTTTTGAACCTATGTTCAACAATCCCTCTTTTCACCTAGCAGCTTGCATTTAGCTGTGGATGCTCAAACTACAAGGTTATGACTACAAAATTATCTATTGGTCTGGTCAGGAAAATCCCGCTCACTACTTCTGCAGGCACCTTATTCATAAAACAGCTAACAATCACAATACTATGGAAAAAACAGAAACCATGTAAGCATCCTCCTCTCACATACTATTCCTAAAACTCTCTAGTTATGACAAACAAAACAGCTGCAAAGTCTGACATGTCTCAAAATAGTCATCAAAACCATTTGAAGTGGTCAACGAAGAGAACTTCTGCATAACCTACAACATTTGACTCCTGAAACACAAGCTCTTCTATAATTGTTTGCCCATGTTAAAGGAGAACTTACCATCACGAACGATTATCTCCCACTGCGAGATACAAGACTTGTTATTCTGCGTTCATTTTGGGATATCACAATTAATTTGTCTCACACAATTCACCAGGGACCAGCAAAAACAAAATCCTTGCTCAGATTAAAAATCTGGTTCCCTGGGATTGATAGATTTACTGAAACTTGTAGTGTTTGTGGGTTCCATGTAAGAAGACTCAGTCACAGGTTTAGGAAGATAAGAATATATTGTTTATTATAGATTCAGCTCAGCAACTCAAAGCCTGGTATTACTGCTTAGGTGACTATCAAAACTGCAGCTCCCTTTATGTAACTATTCAGCAAAGCTGGGTACAGCCCTTAAAGGGACATATCCTCACATCTCCCCCTTTCCCATTAAATAACTTATTCAACACTAATCAAAACTATATCAACAAACTATTTATATACAAATAAACATGGCTGATTACAACTTTAACCATTCTTCAATTAGTCTCTGGGGTTTTTTATGCAGTCTGTTGACTACTTACACTACTGTCTCTGCATCAATTGGTTCAGAAATCTGATGCTGTTGCATTTCTATTGTTCTTTCTGTTTCAGTTGTTGAAGTTTCCTCCTTTTTTCAGAACCATACTGAAGATGTCTCCTATCTCCAGGGCAAGTCTGTCCTTCAAGAATGACCATTTCATATGACGTGGGAGCCACTATGCTGCACAAGTAACTAACTACTGCCTTTTGTTTCTAACAATATCTATCGAACAGCATCCTGAGGCTGCAAAAGCTCTATTTCTCATGACTCTCTGCCTTTTTGGTTTCCTTTATCAGCCTTCTCCAATCTTTTTACATCATGTTCATTCTTAACATCATTTTCTACAAAATTAGGCAGTCTAGGTTTTTGTTTTCTGTTAAACAGAGTCTCTGAAGGAGACAACACACAACTCAAGGGTGCTGCCCTGTGGTTAAACAATACCAGTTAAGGACATGAATTAGATACCTCCATTGTTTTTAGTTGCCTATTTATTATTTTAACACCATTCTCCAGTAGACCATTTGGCTGTGTGTATCTAGGACTCACTGGCATATGCTCGAACCCATAGTCTCTCATATTTTTTTAATTCATATCCTGCAAATTGTGGACCATTGTCTGACATTACCATTGCAGGAATACCATGTCTAGCAAATACTGACTTAAGGTATGTTATTACATGCTTTGCCATAGTATTGTCCACTCTGGAAAGGGTGAGACATAGTCTAAAATAAAAACATAATCTTTGCCAGCACAATAGAATAAATCAATGCCAACTTTAAACCAAACTTCTCAAGCTTCCTGGTGTGCCAGCATTGGCTGTTTTGCAGATTTAGGATGGAATTTTTTACACTGTTTTTCTTAACTGTTTTTCTATATCCTCATTCATTTGAGGTCAACACAACACAACTCTGACCCTTCTTTTGCATTTTTCAATTCCTAAATGTCCTTCATGAATTCTAATTAGCCCGTCAGGCTGTAACACTTTTGGGTGATTAATCGGTTATATCTAAACAAAATACCATCAATATCTGAAAGTTCTTCTTTGAAGTGAAGCTAAGGTATATGGTGGCCAGGCCAATGAAAAGTATAGCTTTGAACACTCTTTGCAATGTCGCATCTTGCGGTGTGGCTGCTGCAAACGCAGCCCACATTTTGTCAGCTACTGAGTAGTTTTTCTTTATAAGGTTCACATGTACTATATCAGATTCTGAAACATTTTCAGCTACAGTACTTTGAAAAGCTCTAGATAGAACATCCACTGCCACTAAATCTCTTCCTGGTTTATAGTCTATTTGCAGATCATATAACTGAAATTGAAAACATAGTCTCAGTATTCTGGGAGGAATGTCAGCGAGTCCCTTCTTTGCAAGGATAGCAAAGGCTAATAGTTTGCTTCAGCAATATCTAGTTGCCCATAGATGAACACATGACATTCACTGCAATCATGGACCAAAGCTAAAGCCTCCTTCTCAATTTGTACATGTTGACACTTGGTTTTAGTGCCCTGGAAGCACATTAAGGAGTAAAAAGCTGGGAAACTGAGTAACAAGACCACCCAATTTAGGCCTAATCAGTTTTTACCTTTATTTATACAATTTCAGACAGAATTATTGTCACTTATAGTGTCTGGACATACATTTATTCCAGACAAGTAATAACAGACAAAACAGAATTGGTAAATGGGCCCAAGTTACCACATTCTGGGCACTAGGAAGTCCTTCCACTTTCCATGATAGGTTCCAGGAACCTTCTCTGATTCCTTGGTCTGATTCTCCAGTACTGTCCTTCAATTTCTAGTCCAGTATTTCTCCAGTTTGCGCCATGGGCACTTGGGTCTTTTAACTAAAATCCAAAGGGTTGATGTATTATCCCACACATTACACGTGCGCAAGCTTCAGTTAACCAACTTCTGCATTTTTTCTGATAGTTTTGCATTTTCTGGGTCATGTCATTTTATGTCATCCTGCCCTGGGTCTTCCCAGAAAAAGTTTTTTTGTTACAGGTTTGTGTCTTTTTACCTCAAAACACAATGTGTTACCTTTGTTCTGTCAGCAATAACATTATTTTAAGCAAATCAGCAATTCTATGTAAGAGAAGTAGGGGCAAAACCACCCTTCTGCCAGCAATGCCTTGCCCTAAGTGTTACCTCATCTGAACTCATTCCCTATCCATTATCCCAAATCAAAATGACTCACAATGCTTTTAATGTTACCATTTAGCAATCCTTCATTTTTATATTTCAATGCTATATGTCAGGATATGTTATCCCCTTAATCTATTTGGGGAGGGGACTTTAGGCTGGCCATGAAACACGAGGTATTTTATTTCTTCCATAGTTATCAGACCACTTTCCACTGTTCAACTGACATGGCATCAGCAACTGTCCTGTTTGGCAGACAGCTAAGGACAAAACTGCCACAAGAGCAGTTCATGAACCTCTACATCAAAATGACAATGAAGCGAAGCTCATGAAAAAATATGCCAACCAGCACAGACGGGCTTACACCACATCCTTCAAAGTAGGAGGTGTAGTTCTTTTCAGAAACTTTCAGCTTTGCAACAAATTGTCTACACCTTTTCATCCTGACCCTTACAATAGTCAAAGGCATGATAGTCACTGCTCAGACAGGATCCCACAAAATCATATGATATGCATCCTACATCAAACCACTTCATGACACTTATTATGTTCCCACTCCACGAGATGATGACAGAGACTGAACCTCCTTACTCTCTCCAAGGCAAGTGAGTGAGTTGGTCCTCCATGGCTCCAGAGAGTGAAAGTCAGCATTACCCAAAAAGCAGCAGCCATCAGTCTCCAGTGCATCTAAAGAACTATATAACATAATCATAGAATATTAGGATTGGAAGGGACATCAGGAGGTCATCTAGTCCAACCCCCTGCTCAAAGCAGGACCACAAGTAACTGTTTCTGTGGACTTGCAGACTGATCATTAAAATTTTACCATTGTTTAATTTATTCTATGCTTGTTGCATTTTATTTATAAGGTGGAAATATTTCATAGTGGTAAATTTGTTAATTGTTGTTAATTTAAAGTTTTTGGAAAAAACAAGGGATGTGGTGTTTATGCAGAATTCATTCCATGGTCCATAATGGGGTTTGGGTTGTTTTTTTTTTGGAGTTTCAAGTATAGCAGCTACGTCAAGTAAATCCATTCCAAGTTTTGGGGTTTCACTAGAGAGTTCAGATAGCTATGGGTGGAGAAGCTACATGCTGCATTCTGTAAACCGCAGGATTAAGCAAGTGGTTTGTGGAATCTTAATTTTAAACTGTATACAGCTTCTGTGTGATTCTTTCCAGAAGATCCTACTCAGTTAGGACACAACAATAAGCCTTTGAAAAATCTCAGTTCATTCATGCTTGGTAGAGATGGTTAAAGTTGGGCAGCAAATTTCTCCAAAGATTTAATCAGTGTTGCACATGTTCAATTCCCTCACAGCTCCTGTGTGCCATACTAAGACAGCAACTGATCATGCTCCATCCCCTCATCACTCCTGTGTGCAACAAGATTGCACATGTGCCCTCCCCAGAGAATGTTAAAACATGCTCCAGCCAAAGGCTGCCATAGCTAAACCTATCTTTTCTTGTGATTATTGCTCCCAGCCACTGAGTCCTGCTGTGGTCCCTGGCACAGGAACTGAGATTAGGGAGACTGTTCCTCCTGTGCTTTCACTCCTCCAACTATTTGACCTAGCAGGTGTGAATGAGGCAAAAACAGCCTGACTTAAATGCAAAGGGGACAAGAGCTGGCCCAAGGACAAAGTGGAGAAGGTATTGTGGAGGGAATAGATTAAGAAAAGAAGCCTAGTGGGAGAGTATTAGAACTGAGGGCAGAGGAGAGGACAGAGGGATGATGGGGGAATACTGGGACTGACTGGACAATGAAACTAGGATTCGGAACATAAGAATGGCCATACTGGATCAGACCAAAGGTCTATCTAGGCCAGTATCCTGTCTTCCAACAGTGGCCAATGCCAGGTTCCCCAGAGGGAATGAACAGAACAGGTAATCATCAAGTGATCCATTCCCTGTTGCCCATTCCCAGCTTCGGGCAAACAGAGGCTAGGGACACCATCCCTACCCATCATGGCTAATAGCCATTGATGGACCTATCCTCCATGAATTTGTCTAGTTCTTTTTGAACCCTGTTATAGTCTTGGCCTTCACAACATCCTCTGGCAAAGACTTCCAAAGAATTTGACTGTGCATTGTGTGAAAAAATACTTCCTTTTTTTTGTTTTAAACCTGCTGCCTATTAATTTCATTTGGTGGCCTCTAGTTCTTGTGTTATGGGAAGGAGTAAATAACACTTCCTTATCTACTTTCTCCACACCAGTCATGATTTTATAGACCGCTATCATATCCCTTCTTAGTCATCTCTTTTCCAAGCTAAAAAGTCCCAGGCTTATTAATATCTCCTCATATAGCAGATGTTCCATATCCCTAATAATTTTTGTTGCCCTTTTCTGAACCTTTTCCAATTCCAGAATAACTTTTTTGAGATTCGCGACCACGTCTGCACACAGTATTCAAGATGTGGGCATACCATATGGATTTATATAGAGGCAATTTGATATTTTCTGTCTTTTTATCTATCCCTTTCTTAATGATTCCCAACATTCTGTTCACATTTTCGACTGCTGCTGCACATTGAGCAGATGAGTGAACCAGAAGGAAAATGGCAGCCAGTAGGAAGGGTTAAGACTGAGATCAGATGAGGTGTCAAGGTGGAGCAGAGAGCCTGGGCTGAGGTGACAGGCTGGAGGGGACAGGATCAGAAGGGCTTGTGACCACTAGAGAGCACTCCACTCCAGAATGTGGAGTGAAACGCACAATTTCTGAGGCTTATTATTCCTCTGCTGTCAGCAAATATCTGTGAAACCCACTAGCAAAGCGTGCATGCCTTAGCCCACTCCAGTAGCTTGTCAGCATACTACTACTGCTTTCCATTATTCTGTTAATTCGTCAGATGTCAGTTCTGTGGTGCTAAAGGTTTCACCACTGCTGATTACCCATGTGGGTGTCAATATGAAGCCACATGATGAAATTGCTGGGAGGCATGGTTTCAGTTTGCTTTTTTTAAATAAAAACTAGGACATTCCACACAAAAATATATTTTAAATGTTAAGGTTGCAAAATCAAGCACTCAAAATTTAGGAAATGCCAGATTTAAAGTTGTCTCTGCAACCTTAATTTGGCCCCTTTGTGCATATGCATTTTTGCAGGTGGCCACTGA
This sequence comes from Chelonoidis abingdonii, assembly GCF_003597395.2. Classification (NCBI taxonomy): domain Eukaryota; kingdom Metazoa; phylum Chordata; order Testudines; family Testudinidae; genus Chelonoidis; species Chelonoidis abingdonii. Next base: position 196,471,577 of record NC_133769.1, read on the forward strand.
TTGTCAGTTCCCCATTTTCTGGGTGCCTGACTTGAGACCCTGGGGACTGATTTGCAGAAGTGCTACACACTGACAGGTGCAAACTGAAGTCAATGAGTGCTGCACTTTGACCATATGAAGTGCTATATATTGCTAAGTACTGAGAAAAATCAGGCCCTAAGCATCTCAAACTGGGTACCTAAAAGTGGTGGATACTTTTGAACTATGCATCATTTCCCCTTCTGTAAAATGGGATTAATAATTCAGAGGGTTGTGAAAATTAATTCATTCATGTTTGTGAAGCACTCATATACTGTAGAGATGAGCACATAAGGAAATTAATAACTCTGTCTTCAGAGCAGGGTTTGATTTGTGTAGAGTAAGTAAAGCATGAGCTACATATTGAACAATGGGAACACAAAATACTGAATGGGTGCTCAGCAAGTGAGCACCATCCATCCTGTGCACTGTGGCAAAAATAGTTTGTGATTACTTAAACAAACAGCATCACGACACATACACACAAGGGAGGGCAAATCAACATTGGAGAGGCAAGGTAACATTAATTCTGGCATTTCCTAACTCTTGAGTGTTTGACTTTGCCACTATAATGTTCTTTAATGTCGTTTTTTGGTGTAATTGTATCACGCCCCAATTTTTATTCTGAAACTTGAGAAAGTGGTCAGAGAGAAGAAGGAGGGATGCTGCTTAGCTGATAAAAGGGAGAAGGAGGAGAAGGCACCATTTTTCTCTCTTAGCTCCCTTCTGTCCATGTGTCTAACCCCTGACAAGATACCTGCACTCCAAAACTGTTCCCTCTTTTCTATCCTCAGCAATAGCTGTCCCTGGTTTTCATTATGAAAATGTGGTCACCCTGTGCTCTCTATGTTCATAGCCAAAGTTCTAAGACGCAAGCAGGCTTTCTGGTTCAACTCTTCACTTTCATCTCTTTGGCCTTTTAACAAATCTTTTCAATTTGTTCTCCACCTATTTTTGTTTATTTACTCTAGGCTAGATTCACAAAAGGACTTAGGAGCGTAACTTCCACTTCAAGTGCCTAAATCCTAGATTCAGGCCCCAGTGGAATTCACAAAACTCCAGCACAGCTACTGCCAAACCCTATAGGTATCTAAACTCTCTCAGCAACTAATTTTTTTCAGGAAAGGTTCCCTAAGCACCTATGTTTCTGCTTCTGCACATTTACACTTCAGCCTCAGTCTAGGTATCCAAACACCAAAGCTTCAGTGGGATGCCCAAACTGGGAAAACATAGGTGTTTCTCTATCTAACTTGCCTGCAGGGCTCGATCCAGTGAGCATGTTCAGAACTTGTATCCCGGATTGGGCTCCCATAGGAAAGTCCATACAAAACAGCAAGGGATGGGTTGGGGGGATTAAAGAAGACCTCCATTATAGCTTTCAGTCCAATGGTCAGCATACTCACCTGGGATGTGGGAGTCCACTGGTTCAAATGTCCCCTCTAACCTGAGGGAACAAAGGGGGTTTAAACAGGGATCTGCTATTGCTCAGCAGTTCCCTGGCCATCAGGCAGTGGAGTATTCTGAGGTGGGACACCTTCAGTCTTTCCTATCAAATCTGTTGCAATGTGGATTAAATAATGATTATTATAATAATTATTATTGGGGCGAGGGGCAGAAAATGGAGAAAGAGTGTGTGATAGAGCGTACACAGGTGCCCAAGCATGAGAATGACTGTAGCCTGGCAGTTCGAACATTCACATAGGGGATCTAGTCCCCCAGGTCTACTGACTTTTTTTTTTATTAGTGATCCACAATGAAACAGCTTCAACCAGAGCAAATGAGGGAGTCCCGCATCACAGTATCCCATAGCTCAATGGGTAGCACATGACCTGAGAAATAACTGATCTCTCTTCAAGTCCCTTCTCCAGCCTCAAGTGCAGGAGGAACTTGAACTGAGGGTCTCCCAGGTAAATACCCTAACCACTAAAAGTTGCAAAGGAAGTTGTCCTCCTTGCAGCTACTTGCAAAAAAAGGTGTAAGTACCTAAGCCAAGACAGCTTTGCTCCCCTAAGCTGTGGAAGGGGGCTTAGGACACACATCGCTAATTTGCCTAGCATGCTAGCTTTTGTGAATCCCATTCTAAGGCACCTTTCTCTTCGTATTTATTGTACAGGGAAACTGGGCACCTAACTCAGACTTTGTGAATCTCAATGATTTCTAGGTACCTGAAAGTGAGGCATGGCGATCCTGAGCATCCCCGCGCCTAATGTTCCTTTGTGAAACTGGTCCTCTCTCTTTTCTCATAATTATGTGGAAAGAATATGGAGCTTTATTTCTCTCTACACAAAGACACATATACACATACTCATGTGGTGGTCTGTTCTTTTTCCAGAGCACATGGAAATGGATGTTTACTTAACTTGCTCCACTGATGATTAGTCATTGTGAACATAGTGACAGTAAAGGCACTCAGACATCAGCAAATGTTGTACTCCACAAAATGAGGTACCGCATGAACTGGACAGATCTCATTTGTTGCAGGTTTTGTGGGTTGCTAAAGTTAGCTCTGGACAAAAGACCTGCTCTGCTAATTATTTTAAATTGGGCCATTCTGAGGGAGGCATCCAAGCATTCAAATTCAGAGTAAAACAAGCCAGTAAAAAACCTTGAGTCTCCTTCTAGCTTCTATTGCAGTGCAAGCAAAACTAGTATTCCCAGTAGTGCAGAAGGGGCAGAAAACCAAAGGGAACACACTCAAATAATGAATGGTATTTCTAGCCTAAGGACAATGCTAAGAAGCCCATCAGAATGTCGACTCTTCTTAGCTCATATGTCAGATATTACAGTTTTTGTAGGGCTTGTGGCTCAGTCCATGACAGGAAAAGCAGAACAGGTGCGGCTTTTTGTATTTAAATTTGAGCCTCCAAATTTCCAGATAGGAAATTTTAGCTGCTTACTGTAGTCACTGAGTGAATCATCCACACAGTAATATATCTGCAACTTTTCTGCAGTGACCACGTCCATGCTGCCACACGGCAAGATAGTTATCTAACAATTACCACCAGAGTGGGGTCAAAGTTTTCTCCTCAGCACTAGAATGGGTCAAATCCTACTGACAAGAAGTTTATCAGCACCATTTGCTAACCAGAAAGATGTTCTCTCCAGTTGCAAAACAGTTCATTTGATTTAATGTTTTACCTTTACTTTTTCTCATCCGTATTTGTCAGATTACATAAAAATGTCAAAACATAAAAATGGCCATTCTGGGTCAGGCCAATGGTCCATCTAGCCCAGTATCCTGTCTTCCAACAGTGGCCAAAGCCAGGTGCCCCAGAGAGAATGAACAGAACAGGTAATCATTGAGTGGTCCATCCCTTGTGGTTCACTCTCAGCTTCTGGCAACAGAGGCTAGGGACACTCAGAGCATGGGGTTGCATCCCTGGTCATCATGGCTAATAGTCTTTGATGGACCTGTCCTCCATTAACTTATTTAGTCCTTTTTTGAACCCTGTTATAACCTGGCCTTCACACCATCCTCTGGCAAAGAGTTCCACAGGTTGACTGTGCACTGTGTGAAGAAATACTTTATTTCATTTAGTTTAAACCTACTGCCTACTAATTTAATTGGGTGACCCCTAGTTACAGACTTCTCTCAGCATCCCAACGTGTATGCTTTTGTTTTCCTAGGACACTTAACTATCTTTTTTCAAAACAAATTTAAGCAACTGGAGGGGGAATCATTCTGGGATCCAGAGATAAATGCCCCCCAAAAATCTATTCTTTAACATGTCTCTGCCTATGGTGAGTAACAAAGAGACCTCATAGTCAAGTGCTAAGAGGATTCATAGTTAAGTGCAAAATTGTAAAAAAGGAACTTTCATGAATGATTCATCTCAGAAGTTGATTTTTTGAGACACTGAACTTACAAGTATTTTGTGAAAAAGCGAAAGATGTTAAGCTGAAATATGGCCCAGTGCTTCTGCCAAAAATATTTGTAATGTACTTGGCAAAGATTATTGGAGCTAACTTGGATTCTGTCCAATGTAAACCACACTGGTGGGCCTATAACGATACTCTTCTTATGAATAAACGCTTACTCACTCTTGTTTTATAGATATTTTAAAAACTTGATTAGCTTTTTTAAATGTGTCTGAACCACAGAAATTAATTTTCCTCTAAATTACTAATTCACCACCACTGGGGAAATCCTTTCCACACTGATAACTTAACATTCAAGAAAATAGTTGAAGATCAATCAGATAATTAATCTAATTCCAGGATTTAATCTAACCAAATAACTCAAACTAAGATTTCCAAACCCAGGTGCCTAAAGTTAGGCTGCTAAATAGATTTGGCCTGGGTAATAACTAGGACCTATAAATGCTTTACACTTTTGAAAATCAGGTCACTTCTATCTAGGGGCCTAAATAGGTATTTAGGAGTCTAGATTTAGGCATATGTTGGCCTATGTCTTTGCATTAGTGGCAGGAATACCTTTATTAATGTTTGCTTAATGAGTTTTTCCATGGACAAAATAATAAATGCTATAATAAACTACAGTTGGTTGAAAAAATACTTCATGTTTTTGCTATTTATAAAATGTTTTACATAAAAAATCCACTGAAATTTCAAATTTTTGAAAAAATCCAACCAGTCCTTAAATTGATCGGAAAAAACCAAAATTATTCACAAAATATTTTTATTCAAAATTCATAACTTTTCAATCAACTGTAGAACAATCCATATATTAATTGTATGCTTTTTACATCATTATGAAGCTAAGATGACTAAGATCTTCCTGGACATAGCACTGTTGCCAACTCTCATAATTTAATCCCAAGTAAAGCTATCTTGGCCGCTGCTGGATCCATTCTTGCGATAACATGCGATGCTCCAGCCCTCACACAATTTTTAGCTCTTCCAGACAGAGAGACTCCCTTCTGATTGGATGCCTTCCCCATCTCTTGCAGAGCAGCCGCCAATCAGAGCTGGTGCAGCAGGCAGGCAGAGTTCTCCCCCTTTCACAAAGGAGCCAGAAAGAGAGAGGGAGCAGCCCATGCCATTCTCACAGGAGCAGAGTGGGAGTGAGGGGGCAGAAAGAGACAAGCAGTTCAGGGCAACTCACCTCTCTCCTTCTGTGAACAATGGGACAGTGTTCTCCCAGTAAAATGGTTGTAAGATTTTTTTAACATGAACAAAACCATGTATTTTATCCTCATTTCAGTCTCAGAAATCGTTACTTTGTTCTTGCGGAACTTTATCAAAACCTTCAACCTGAGGCAGACACTCCACTTGTAAAATTTCAACCCAAATACTGAAAGTTTAAGCAACTGAAAAATAGGGTCTTATAATGGGAAGTGTCGAGCAACCTAAGCAATGTTGACTTGGTTTGGATCCACATCCCCTTGCTTTCCTTTCTCTCGTTCTCTTTCTCTCATTCTCTTTCATTCCTCCCTACATGCTCTCTGTCTCTTTCACTGCATCCAGAGAAGTAACACAACAGCCTTTTTTTTTTAAATGGCCTATTCCTGTTCCTGATGAAGTCAAAGAAAGTGGCAATAAAATGGACCTTTAAACAGTTTTTCCTGAAGTCTGCAGGAACCAGAGAGTGAGAACTCTTGTTTTTCTCTGACAGGAGCAAACAGAAACTTATGTGGGAGAGTGACTGGTGTAGTGGGAGTGGGAAGGAACCTCTTGGGGATCAAGGGGAATAACCAGACTATAAGAGGGAAGACCATGCTGTAGACAGAAAGGACAATGTTGAGGTCTCAAGGGGAAGGAGACACCAGGTTATGGGAAGACACATCCTAAGAAGGGATGGAAAGTGAGACTTAAGGGGGAAGAGAGGGAGGGAGACAGTCTCTAGACCCACCATTCTCCCTTAAAGAATTGGTCTATGGCTAGAACAATTATGAATTATAATTATGATTTTGATACAGATGGCTGGCAGGGATAAAGACAGATTTTGTGGGGCTTTGTGCAAACTTTCTCAGAACTCGGGTTGCCTTTACCTGATGGCAGCCTTCTCTGGAGCCTCTTTTTGGTAGCTGGAGCATGACAGCCAAGATCTTGAAGTTCTGGCATGAAATTTTATGCCAAATATTTACATATATGAAATCTAGTTAATACAATTTGTGTCTTTGCCAATAATATGTACACATAACCATAACATTCAGTGAAAGATCAGCATGCCTTGACACAAGCAATGGTGGGTCTAGGACATGGAACTGCACAAAACATGCATGCCTAAGGGTGTCTTGGGAGTAGGTGGATGCTGGCTACAGCTGTCAGGAAGCCAGGGCAGCCCAGGGGAGGGAGGGGGGCCTGGGCAGAAAATGGGGTAATGAGGCTGTCAAGGAGAGTGGGTGGAGTTGGAGGTAACTACAGGAAGTTTGGTTTGCGGAGGTGTATGGAAGAGAGGAAATATAGAAGCAAGCTCAGTGGCTGGGGTGGGGGTCTTTGAGAGGAAGATAGGGACAAGTTTAGGTATCCAGAGCAGTCACTGGTTGGGAGTGGCTGGGGAAAGCTAGGTTTGTATGGGAATGTTGGGGGGGAGATGGGTGACTTGTAGAAGAAGCTGGCTTTGTGGAGATGGCAGGGAGGGCTTTGTGGGAGCTGGGATTGGTGTCTGGAGGAAGATAGGTTACTTAGGGGTTCAGTGGAAGCCAGAACCTGTCAATGGGGAAGGGTTGGTCGGTTGGTGAGGAAAGTCAGGGGCCACTCCTGGGCCACAGTCATGATTTGTCCCTAGTCATGCCTGCACTGTGGATGCTAGAGCAGAATGCCTATGTGGCTGTAGCAGTAGACACCTCCTACAGTGACTGAGGTTTTTCCATTGCTATAGTTAATCCACCTCTCCAAGCAGCAATAGCTTGATTAGCAGAAAAAATTCTTCCATCAGCCTACCCATATCTACACTGGGGGCAAGGTCAGCAGAGCTACAGCTTTCAGGGGTGTGAAATTTTCCACAACCCTGTGCTCCATAGCTGTATCAACCTAGCATTTAAGTGTAGACCAGGCCCCTACCATCAACTCTACTTGCTGTTGCTGCCACCACCACTATCTGCCTGCTCCTCCGAGCTGCTCTTTTCATTCCTTGATCCGAAGAGGAAGCAGTAGATAGACATTGCTTGGCTACCTGTTCAGCAGGTGCCACAGCAGCTTCTGGGAGCCATGGGTCCCAACAGCAGGTCATTCCTGATTCCCAGCTGAAAGCATGACTTTCAGGTTGGGATGTGGGGATGCACAAGAAGTGACTGCATGAATACATCATCTCACACAAGATATGTGACACTTGACAGATCTGCTGGAAACTCCTGTGGAAGCTAAGGAGAGTTCTGTTTGCAGATGCAAGAGTCTTTACTGCATCTCTCCCACAAGTTTGTATGATAGAAGTTTGGTCTTCTTTCATGCCAGAACATCACCTCTCACGATCAGTGCAGAGTAGCATGTGGAACCAGTTTAACCAGGATACCCTATGGACTTCACAGATGTAAATATAAGAAGAGCCATACTGGGACAGACTAGTGGTCCATCTAGCCCAGTACCCTGTCTTCCAACAATGATCAGTGTCATATGCTTCAGAGGGAATTAACAGAACAGAGCAATTATCGAGTGAGCCATGCCCTGTCATCCAGTCCTAGATTCTGGCACTCAGAGTTGTAGGGACACCCAGAGCATGAGGTTGCGTCCCTGACCATCATGGCAAATAGCTGTTGATTGACCTATCCTCCATCAACATATTTAATTCTTTCTGAACCCAATTATACTTTTGGTCTGTACAAGATCCCCTGGAAATACATTTCACATGTTGACCGTGTGTTGTGTGAAGAAGTACTTCCTTTTGTTTGTTTGTTTCTTTGTTTTATTGCTGCCTATTAATTTCATTGGGTGACCCCTGCTTCTTGTGTTATGTGAAGGGGTAAATAACACTTCCCTATCCATTTTCTCCATAGCAGTCATGATTTTATAGACATCTATCATATCTCCCCTTATTTGTGTCTTGTCTAAACTGAACAGTCCCAGTCTTTTTAATCTCTCCTCATATGGAAGCTGTCCCCTACCCCTAACCATTTTTGTTACTCTTCTCTACCTTCTCCAGTTCTAACATATCTTTTTTGAGATGGGGTGACTAGAACTGCAGGCAGTATTCAAGGTGTGGGCATACCATGGATTTCTATTGTGACATTATGATATTTTTTGTCTTATTATCTATCCCTTTACTAATGGTTCCTAACATTGCTAGCTTTTTTAACTGCCACTGCACATTGAACAAATGTTTTTGGAGAACTAGCCACAATGACTCCAATATCTCTTTCTTGAATGGTAACAGCTAATATAGACCCCATCATTATTTTTTGTACAGTTGGGATTATGTTTTCCAAAGTACATTACTTTGCATTTATCAATATTGAATTTCATCTGTCATTTTGTTGCTCAGTCATAGTTTTGTGAGATTCCTTTGTAATTCTTCTCAGTCAGCTTTGGACTTAACTACCTTGAGTGATTTTGTGTCGTCTTCAAATTTTGCCACATCATTGTTTACGTGTTTTTCCAGATTATTTATGAATATTTTGAACAACACTGATCCCAGTACAGATCCTTGGGGGACGCTGCTATTTACCTCTCTCCATTGTGAAAACTGACCATTTATTCCTACCCTTCATCTCCTATCTTTTAACCATTTACTGATCCATGAGAGGACCTTCCCTCTTATCCCATGACTGTTTACTTTGCTTAAGAGCCCAAGGTGAGGTACCTTGTCAAGGGCTTTCTGAAAGTCCAAATACACAGTATCCACTGGATCATCCTTGTCCACGTGCTTGTTGACCCCCTCGAAGAATTCTAATAAATTGATGAGATATAATTTCCCTTTACAAAAGCCGTGGTGACTCTTCCCCAACATATCATGTTGATCTAGATCTGATAATTCTGTCCTTTACTATGGTTTCAACCAATTTGCTTGGTACTGAAGTTAGGCATAACAGCTTGTAATTGCCAGGATCACCTTGGGGTTTTTTTAAAAATTGGCATTACATTAGCTATCCTTCAGTTATATGGTACAGAGAATGATTTAAGCAATAGGTTACACACCACAGTTAGCAGTTTCATATTTGAGTTCCTTCAGAACTCTTGGATGACTACCAGCTGGTTCTGGTGATTTACTACTGTTTCATTTATCGATTATTTTTCCAAAATCTCCTCTAATGATGCCTCAATCTGGGACAGTTCCTCAGATTTGTCACTTAAAAAGAATGGCCCAGGTGTGGGACTCTTTGCAGTGAAGACCCATGCAAAAAAATCATTTGACTTTTCTGCAACAGCCTTGTCTTCCTTGAGGGTTCCTTTAGTATCTCAATTGTCTTGTGGCCCCACTGATTATTTGGCAGGCTTCCTGCTTCTAATGTACATTAAAAATACTGTTTTTTCTGTTAGTTTTTGTGTCTTTTGCTAGCTGCACTTCAAATTCTTTATTGGCCTGCCTAATTATATTTTTACACTTGACTTGCCAGCATTTATATTCCTTTCTATTTTCCTCAGTAGGACTGACTTCCAATTTTTAAAAGATGCCTTTTGGCCTCTAACTGCCTCTTTTACTCTGTTGTTTAGATGTGGTAGCATTTTCCTGGTCCTCTTACTGTTTTTTATTTCATTTATTTGGGGAATACATATAATTTGAGCCTCTATTATGCTATTTTTTAAAGTTTCAAGGCAGCTTGCAGGCAATTCACTTTTGTGACTGTTCCTTTTAATTTCCATTTAACTAGCTTATTCATTCTTGTGTAGTCCCCCTTTGTGAAGTTAAATGATGCTATGGTGGATTTCTTTGGTATTCCCTCCTCCCCCAAAGGATGTTCAATAATTACATTATGATGCTATTGCTGATCATTTCAGTTGTATTCACCTCTTGGACCAGATCCAGTGCGCCACTTAAAACTCAGTCAAGAATTGCCTCTCTCCTGATGGGTTCCAGGACTAACTGCTCCAAGAAGCAGTCATTAATGGCGTCTAGAAATGTTATTGCTGCATCCCATCCTGAGGTGACATGTACACAGTCAATATGGGGATATTTGAAATCCCCCATTATTATTTAATTTTATATTTTTATAGTCTCTCTAATCTCCCCAAGCTTTTCACAGTCACCATCTCCCTCTTGTTCAGGTGGTTGGTAGTATACTCCTACTGCTATACTCTTATCAAGATGGAATTTCAATCCCATAGGGATTCAGTGGTACAGTTTGGGCATTAAAGATGTTTACCATATTTGACCTTATGCTTTCTTTCACTTACAGTACCATCCCCCACCAGCACAACCTACTCTGTCATTCCTATATATTTTATACCCTCATATTGCCACCTCCAATGAATTATCATCATTCCATCAAGTTTCTGTGATGCCTATTACATCAATATCCTCAATACCAGGCAGTCAAGTTCACTCACCTTAGTATTTAGACTTCTAGCACTTGTACACAAACACTTACAAAATTTGTCAATATGTAGTTGTCTGCTTTCAAGTGATGTAATTGAAAGGGATTCTTTTTTGTTTGACTGTTTCTTTTCAGTTCCTTCCTATACTTGATCAACTTCCACTCTCTTTACTAGTACATTGAGAAAAGGTGATTGTATCTGCATTTAGTGATATTGGTCCATACCAAGGAGAAGTCTATAAATTAAACTGTGTAAAGTAGTAAGTTATATGCCCCCAGAGTCCTCACTTGGGCTTTCTGAGATGTAGATTTCACACTAGGTGAACAGCTTTGCCCAGGAAATCAATATGTGGACTCCTCTTGGAGAGAGGACACAGGGCATTTCTCCACTCCAGTCACAGCTTCTTTTACATAGTCTATAGCCTATAGTAGCAGCCCAAGTCAGAGTCACTTCTCATTTGGGGTTTGAGGTCAGTGGATCTGGAGTGAATGTTGACCACACACTTGTCATTCCCTTGTCCCTTCAGCAATGTTGAATCTTCCCAGGTGCTCCTAGGCAACAAAAACATGTTTTGGCTCTTATACTGTCAGGGAATGGGTCTGCAGATCTTATCTTTTGTATAACATCAGAAAATGTAAAACATCCTATTACTATGGAAACACAAGAACAAAACCATTTAATATGGGACAATAGTTTTCTATGGAGACGAAAGCACTATCAATGCTCAATTGCTTTTTAACTATGAACCCTTTTTTTTTAAATGGGTTTCTGGGTTACACCAAAACCTGTATGTCAGTCAAAGTACTTTTGTAGCGAGATATATCCAATAATCTGGATGCTTCTTCAAATATTTTTGAATTTTTTTAATATAGAAATTGTACTGGAAATCTCATGAGAACAATCACTCTCATTAGATCTTTCCTGGTTCCTGCCTCATTGAAAATATTAATGGAACAGTTTTACTTGAATTATTTTGGATACTTCTGGTTTCTGTTCCAGTCTAAGCCAGCAGATGCACAGTGCACACATAAACTAAAAGGAGAAAAAAGATAAAATCTGCAGGGGGTGGGGAGTGTCTAGGTATAATTAGAGATTTTAATGAAGCTTCAGTTCTTGTTTTATCCAAGCCTGTTTACCTAGTTTCTAACTTACAAGAGAAAAATACTAAACTTTGATGTTGCTGTAGATTTCAGTGGACTTTTTTGTTTTATGCTCAGCATAAACAAGGTTCTAAAAAATACCTCCACTGATACTTCTAAAATAAAAGCAGAACTGTGGAATTGACTGTACCAAGTTTCATGTGACAACGACATAGCTGCATTTAAGATTACTTGTGGTTTTTTATCAAGATTTTCTCAATTGTTGCTAGAGAATTACATTTATAACACTGTGTGAATGTAAAATTAGTATTTTGAATTTCTCCTCCCCCCACGTAGCATTGACCTGTGAAATTTCAAGCCAAAAATTGTTTTATTTTCACTTTGTCTGTACTACAGCGTGTACAAAACAGAAGTGAAAAATCTGATTAATACTACTATTGAGACTCATGTTAACTTGTTATATCCAAAGAAGCAGCAGGTTATTTCCAAGCTGACTTCATTTATAGAAAGGACAGCACATTCTTCTTAAAAAATTACCTAAGACAGTTGGGGAATTTAGACTCTAAGGTATAGTCCCAGTTAATAATTTTGTGTAAATTATTTAACTTTAACCCTCTCATACCCTTTTATTCTGAGAGATGCTTAAGTACTACACTACAGATAAAATAGACTAATTTTTTATTGTATGCAGTGTTGTTGTAACTATGTCAGTGCCACCATATTAGGGAGACAAAGTGAGTGAGGTTCTGTCTTTTACTGGACCAACTTCTGTTGGTCAGAGAGACAAGCTTTTAAATTTATATAGAGATCTTCTTCAGGTCTGTCTAAGCTTGAAAGCTTGTCTCTCACCAACACAAGTTGTTTCAATAAAAGATATTATTTTTTATTGGAACACTATTTCTCACATGGAAGACACACTGAATAAATAAGGGTTCCTTAATTGAAGAGGCAAATTGTGATTATGTACATATACTGCTTTCCATGAATATAAATTATAGCCATACTTCTATTCTTATTCAAAACCCCAAGTTGTGTTCTGTATTTTCCCTTTTTCAATAATTATTGGCTCTCTAAAATATTCTACTGTTCTATCATACTTGCTTTGAAATAGCATAGCACTTCCAGATAGAAAGGCAGGAGTTGTGAGGCAGAATGGATAGATCTGTGTAAAACTACCAATTCTTCACTTCAGAATAGTGCATCTGCAAAAAATGTTTATTTGTATGACTATCCATAAACAGGATCCAGGTAGAAATGTGGCTATTTCTGAAGAGAGACTTTCACTGTGAGTAATGCAAATTCCAGCTCATGAGCAAAAGCATAAGACTTCTCAAAACAGAAATTTCCATTTCCACAACAAATGTTTTATAAGAGAGATAAAAACTTGTGTTTCAGAGCATAAGGCAACCATTAACTGAAGAGGGTTATAAATGAGCAAGTTATTCCTAACCATGGAGGTTTTACACCTGACTCAGAGGCATCTGTAGTGGCCACATTTGGAAATGGGATATTGGATAAGATGGACCAGTAGTCTGATCCAATGCATCAGTTCCTTAATTCCTGTGTTTTCAGGGCTGCCCAGAGGGGGGGGCAAGTGGGGCAATTTGCCCCAGGCTCCGGGCCCCACAGGGGCCCCGTGAGCCCTGGCTCGGTGGCGGTCCGAGTCTTCAGCAGCAGGGGGGCCTTTCAGTGTTGCCGAAGACACGTAGCTACTGAAGGGGCCCCCGCTGCTGAAATGCCTCACGAGCCCTGGCCCGGAGGCCATTCGGGTCTTCAGCGGCATTTCGGAAGCGGGGGGCTCTTCAGTGCTGCCACAGACATGGAGGGACTGAAGGGCCCCCTGCCGCCAAAATGCCACCAAAGACCCGAATGGCCGCCGGGTGAGTACAAGCGCCTCAGCTCCCCTGCTTTGCCCCAGGCCCCCTGAATCCTCTGGGCAGCCCTATGTGTGCTTACATGGCAAGCACATGCTGAAGCAAGCATGCAAATAAGAATTCTCACACTGCTTGTGAAATTCTACATCGACTTCTTCTAGCCTATGTCATGGACCTTGTCACTCTTTACTCTTGGTTTGCTGTTTTTTTGCCTCTCTCTCTACTCACTCAGTCTTGCCATTGGTGCAAAAACCTTCTTCTATGAGGGTTCTGATGTCTGGTACAGATTTCCCTGCTCTTAATTCTCCTTTCTCCCTCACTCTCATCCCAAATCTCATACCACTACATGTGATGAATAGCACATATTCCGTGGAAGTTGTTAAATTTGGGTTGGAGATAGAGAGTACTCGGCTAACAGGAGACCTCCAGGAAATAAAAAAAAGGATTGAGAAATATGTAAATACCTTGCCACCAGAAGAGTGATTGAAGCAACAGGAAGTCTGGCCTACTTAAAAAAGCGACAGATACACTCATGCCCCATCTTGACTCATGGAAAAAAGTGTTATCATACCACATGTAAGTTAATAAGTTGCAAAAAACATGTGATAAAATCCTGCTGAAGACAAGGCAGAGTGTAATTTTACCACCTGTTAGCAAGTCAAGGCCAGGAGCCTGGGATTTACCTTGACCTGCTAACTCATATGAAAACTACAAATTGCTTGTCAACATTAGGATTACATCACATATTTACCATATAGTAAGTAAAGTAGCATGAAAACAGTGGTTTTTTCCTAGTTTGGATGCATTCACAAAGGAACAGGCTAAAGATACATGCTGCTGTGTCAGACAAGGGGTCAGACACTAGGGTTTGATCTCTGGAATCATGTACAAGTGACTTTTTCTTCACTGTATCTGAAAAAAGCCACCCTTGGCAACATTTGTGCAAGGTACCTGGAAGTATCCATATCTGGCAGTTCCTTGCCAAACCTGCCTCAAAAGTATATATTACCCAGGCCAAGACCTCTGCAGAGAAAGAAGCCCTCATGTGGACAATAGCCCTCTTTATTCCAATTATCAGATTAACTCATTTTGCTATGCCTAAATCATTCTCCCCCAAATAATAATCATGTGCTGGGAACTAAGAGCAGAGGAAAGGCATTAGCTGGTCCCACAACATGCTGCTCTTTCCTTGCCCCCTCAGGCAGACACCAAATTGGGCAAACCTAACTGGGAGCCTCCACACTTGCCAGATGTCCTTCTACATGACCAGTGCATGACACTGGATAGCCCAACATCCAGCAGTGGGTCCCTTCCATTCCATCCTAAAGATGAACAAACAGCAACATCTTTAACAAAGACAGCCCAAACTGAACTCATTATTCCCTTTGGAGGGCCAGTAACAGTCAACGTAAGCAATACAGGGTCTACACAGACATTGTGTCGACCTAATTACATCAACATTGACTCTACGTCTCTTGTGGAAGTGGAGTTAAGTTGGAGCAGTAGGGCAGTTATGTAATCAGGAGCAAAATTTTAGTGTAGACACTTACATAGTTAGGTTGACATAAACTACCTTGCATCAACTTAAATCTGTAGGGTAGACCAGGTCTTAATGAATGAGAGTTAAAAACTTTCAGAGATAGCCAAGAAACTTGACCCCTTTCCTCAGTGGTGCTGTGAACTGAAACCTAGTTAACAAATTCCCATCCCTGTAGACGAATAATTGCTCTGAGCCCAAAGACCAAATTGAAATGAATGTCTTTAATGCCTTCTCAGGGAAAATACCCTCTTCACCATGCTCATTCAGCGCAATTTGAGTTCCCTGGAAGTCTTCAAAACATAATGCCCTGTCCACCTCATTCTTCTTTGAACCAAAAACTAACTCCCCTATTGTAGAAACCCATGAAGAAGTTGCCTTAAATAGCTCTGCTTCAATGCCACTAATGCAAATCTTAGGGAATATACCAGGGGTTCTCAAATTGGGGGTCGGGACCCCTCAAGGGGTCGCAAGGTTCTTACATGGAGGGGTCATGAGATGCCAGCCTCCACCCCAAACCCCGCTTTGCATCCAGCATTTACAGTGGTGTTGAATATATTAAAAAGTGTTTTTAATTTATGTGGGGGGGTCACACTCAGAGGCTTGCTATGTGAAAGAGGTCACCAGTACAAAAGTTTGAGTATCACTGGAATATACAGACTAAATCCCTTAAAATCAGGACAGTTGCTGGTTTTTACAACCTACAGTAGGAACACTAAAATGTGACCAACCTTCTAATAACCTGAAAACTAAAAACTCAGTGCAAAGATGAGGGAAGTTTACTAATCCCTGCTAACTGACACACAATTGAACTACCACAAACTGGATTACATGCAGTTCTGGAATAGGCCATGGGCAGGGTAGGACCCGGCACACTCTAAAATCCATGAACTCTGAAAATAGTATTTTGTAAATTTTGAACATCCAGCAGGAAAAGGAGTTTTCCACTAGTCTGACAGCCATAAAGTAACCCAAGTTTCCATAATTCTCAAGGTATTGCTGCTGGTCTTCAGTGCTAAATCCTTGAATCAAATGAACTGAAATCTATGCAGAATATTGGCAATGCCATTATTAATCCTGGGGACATGTCAGGCACTGAGGTGTGAATACACTTGCAGGCACTGCAGTACAAATGCACACACCAAATGCCTCACCCAGATGCCTCTGGTACTTAATAGATTTTAAAGCCAGAAAGGCACCATTATCATCATCAAATCTGACGGGCATTTGCCAAACACAAGTATGACACAAAGGTCCCTTAGTAACAACTCAAGGATTAGAACCCAGGTCTCAGAGTCTCAGACAGATTCTATTCCCACAGTACCACTAGCAGGCCATACAAAGCCATAGCCAGGGAGCACTATGAAGAGGAAATGCCACAGGAAGTACCCCCCCCCCCAAGAGACTCAGAGTGATAGTATCCTGTGGCCCTTAGATTGGCCCAGTGCCCTATTTATTCCCAGAGGTTTTCCTAGGCAGTTGTCTGGACAACCACACAGACTTTGGCCTGCTGCCATGTCAGACTTTGCTTGATCTCCTGATGCCCAGTCTCTGACTTTAGTCTGACTCTGACCCTGATTCTTGCCTCCTGATTCTAGCTTGTTCATGGAATTCTAGCTCGGTATTACCTTTGCTTTCCAGTGTCCAATCCCAGCCTGACCCAGACTCTTGCTCTGGTTCTTGTGATTCCTCCAAACTCCTGCATGGTGACTACCATCTCTGGTGGGCAGACCTCAACCCAGTTGTGACCCCTATAGGCCAGACTACCTATGCCTATGAGTTTGTCTCAGACATGGCAAACTCTCTATCTCAAATACATTGCTTACAGGAAATTTATCCATAAAGGGTAACAAGTAAGTTTGCTATTGACATCTTGAAACTTATTGATGTTCGTAACTATGGCATGATGTGTACATCTTATATTTAAGGAAAAATTGAACTATACTGAAGTGTATGCCCTTATTGTCTTAAAGGAGTCACCATAGAATGATATTACTTGGTGACAGCCTGGCAGTCTGACTTATTTGGTTCAGTTCAGGTTCAGATTCAGTTGCATTCAATGTGTTTGGGTTTGTTTCTGGTTCAAGGCACCCAAAAACCGCAACACAGTTCAGTTACAGGGTCAGAAGGATTCAAAATAAATTTCAATCTTGGTGGAAATATATTCAAAAAAGGAGAAACTTAAAATTAAAACTATTTTGATGTTTGATTATTTATTTATTTTTAATCTTACATGAGATTTCCTAGTGTTTTTGTGTTGTCAAATAAACGTTATTTTTATCAACAATTGGAGCAAATTAAAAACAACTTCTACTACTCGCTCTGTCCTGTTGAATCTCTGCAGTGAAATCTGAATTTGGCACATGGGCCCTGTCTCACTTGGGGCAACTAGAGAGAGGAGTTAGAAGTGGGTGGGAAGAGGCCTGTCTAAAGGGGAGAAGGGTTTCCCTTAGGCTTGAAAAGTTACTAACTTCTGGGACCATGGAACATTCCATCTCTTCTCTCCCCAGTGGAGAGTCTCAGAGATGGTTTATCTATCTCTGGGGCCCCTGCTGCCTCATGTGGTGTTCAGGCAGCTCCTAAGCTGCCCCTCTCCCTCCATACTATTGTGGGCTGGCCTCCTCCTAGTCTTATTATAGTCTTATTATACTGGGACAGGCCTTTCTGGTAGCAATCCCTCATTATTTGTTATGTTGCTGTCTTGTTATACAAGATTGGTTTTTTAAAAAAAAAAAAAAATAGAGAGAGAGAGAGAAAGGAAGAGAGAGAGAGAGAGAGAGAGAGAGATGCTGATCCTTTATTTCTTTTTCAGTTCCGTTCCAGCACAGATTCAATAGGTAGGACAAAATTATGGTTCAGGTTTGCTTCTGGTTCAAGTAAAAATACCAGTTTTAACTGGTTTTCTGGTTCCAGTTCAGTTCCAGTTTGACTCCCTGGTGAAGGCCTATTCACAAAGGAGGGAGTTGACACCCCTACCTGGCTAAATAGTGATGTAACACAAGGCTCAGTTGTCTCCCTTTGCCCCGCCCCAGAACAATCAATGGAAAACCATCAAGAACAATTTCAAACATATGAAACCACTTGGAGGTAAAAAAGGACCATTACAACAGACAGGGGATTGCCTTGTCTAGTAATGAAGCACAAAGAGTGTTTCATTATCTCAGAGTGGGAAGAGGAACTCTATACCCATTTCTTGAGAAGACATCTAGTGGAGCAGGGGTGTTTCATGAAAGTTTGGGCCTTGGTTACTGTGAAGCCAGACAGCTCTGCAATAGGCTGAACTTGGGAGGAAAATCCAGTTTATTGGACAGGAAAGGTAACTACTTACAAGTGTAGGCCCTACTTTTTGTTTTGTATTGTAACCATTTGTTTCTATCACTCACTCTTGTTTCTGGTTGAATCTCTATTCTCTCTTAAATAAACCTTCTTTTCTTTTCTTAGTGCTCATAAGTGCTGTGTGTTATACAGGAGCGGGTCATTAAAGCTGGTATAACTGGGAGACAGGAGATATTGGATCTCCTGGGCCTGTGGGTAGAACAGGCTGGGCAAACACAGCTATGAACCAGAAATGTGACACCCTATGAGCAGATTGCATGGGAGATGCAGGAGAAAGTGTATGATAGGAACCAGCAGCAATGCCACTTGAAAGCAAAGGAACTGAGGCAAGCATACCAGAAAGCCAGGGAAGCCAACAGTTGACCTGGCACTCAGCTGCAGACCTGCAATTTCTACAAAAAGCTGCACACCATGGTTGGTGGAGACACCATCACCACCCGACACACCGCTGTGGATACCTCCAAGGAGCCTGAGTCACAGGCGAGGTGAACAGTGAGGGGAAGGAGGAAGATGGGGGACATGTGACCGGAGAAGACAGCTATGCCATGAGCCAGGACCTCTTTGATACTCCAACACAGTCTGGTGAGTTCTAGCAGTTGAGTATGGACAAACCTGATGCAGGGAAGGAACCTCAGGGAAATGTGTAATCTTGTCTCCAAATACAGTGATGGCATTCCCAAGTTACCAGGACGCTATCAACTCTGTATTAATTTTCTTATACTAGAAGTAGTAGCGGTACAACAAAGAGAGGTGGCGTTATCTGCTTTTCATTGCCCTGTAGAGTTGGGCAGAGGTTCGGGGCATGAGGGGCAGTTTGTTTATGTACAGAGGGATATTCCTTGAATCTTCCTGAGAGATTTCGATGAAACTTTCATGGCTGCATACCTTTCCCAAAGGTTCCTAGGGATGACAGACTTATTTCTTCCTCCATGGTAGGATACTTACCCTTGTCATCAGCAATAACTTCAGCAGGCACTATTGAAGTATACAGGCTAGCAGCCTATGAGCTTGGGTGGCTTTGGGATTCCAGCAATAGCTATGCTCTACTTTTGTTATCCTCAGGAGTAAGATATTAGCTAAAAATCACCACTGCCTGTGGAAAATGGTGCCTGTATTTAATGCCATTGCCTTGTACTCATAGTTTCATGCAAACAAGCAATTTGCTCCTCATTTCCTTCAGCTCAGGAAGGCCATACTCACCATGGCTGGTGCTGAGTGGCACCATGCACAAGCACTCTGAAGCAGAAGTGTCACTAAGCATGTTGTGTTAAAAACTTTAAGGATGCAAGAGAAGGTAGTTCTGAATCTTAAGTTTTGTTTTCCTTTAGGACTATACTGACAATGGTACCTCTGCGTGTTTTATCAGTAGCTGTTGCCATTGTGGCCTTCAGGGTCTCCCCTTCCATGCTCATGGAATGCCTAAGCCAGATAAGGAGCAAAAAGAAGAGAATTCGGGATGATGTAGCACTAGCTTGGAGGACCTCACTGAACACATCAGACTATGAGCACAGGACCTGGAGAATGAACATTGCAAATAGCCTGGAAAAGGAAAGAGTGAAGAGGAGAAGGAGAGGGAGATGCATCAGGACATAATGGGGCTTCTCTGGCAGCAAGTACAGATGCTGCAGACTCTTGTAGACCAACATGTTCCACAACCTGGGTTCACTCCCC
The DNA here is from genome assembly GCF_003597395.2 of Chelonoidis abingdonii. Lineage (NCBI taxonomy): Eukaryota > Metazoa > Chordata > Testudines > Testudinidae > Chelonoidis > Chelonoidis abingdonii. Next base: position 196,491,484 of record NC_133769.1, read on the forward strand.
TTTGCAATTCATGAAGAACTCCATTACAGCACCTACATCCTCCCTCCCCACCCAAAATTCTATGTGGCAACATTGGCTGCATCCCTACTTTACTCTACCCCAGAGGACATTAAGGACAACCACATTTTCACATACACTGACCTGTGAAAGCTACAGTAGCTGTAGGTATAGATAAAATTGATACAAATGTTTTCTTGATAAGTTCTGTTCCATAAATATATTAAGCTTTTAATAGATTAATATATTTTGTTGAGGAAGAATCAACATGGTTTTAGTAAAAGGAAATCATGCCTCACTAATCTAGTAAAATTCTTTGAGGGGGTCAACAAGCATGTGGACCAAGGGGATCCAGTGGATATAGTGTACTTAGGTTTTCAGAAAGCCTTTGACAAGGTCCCTCACCAAAGGCTCTTACACAAAGTAAGCTGCCATGGGATAAAAGGGAAGGTGATCTCATGGATTGGTAACTGGTTAAAAGATAAGAAATAAAGAGTAGATATAAATAGTCAGTTTTGAGAATAGAGAGAGGTAAATAGTGGTGTCCCCCAGAGATCTGTTGTGGGACTAGTCATATTCAACATATTCATAAATGATCTGGAAAAAGGAGTAAACAGTGAGGTGGCAAAATTTGCCGATGATACAAAATTACTGAAGATAGTTAAGACCCAGGCAGACTACAAAGAGCTACAAAAGGATCTCACAAAACTGGGAGACTAGGCAACAAAATGGCAGATGAAATTTAATGTTGACAAATGCAAAGTAATGCACATTGGAAAGCAAAATCCCAACTATACATATAAAATGATGGGGTCTAAATTAGCTGTTACCACTCAAAAAAGAGATCTTGGAGTCATTGTGAATAGTTCTCTGAAAATATCCACTCAATGTGCAGCAGCAGTCAAAAAAGCTAACAGAATGCTGGAAATAATTAAGAACGGGATAGATAATAAACACAGAAAATATGATATTGCCTCTATATAAATTCATAGTATACCCACATCTTGAATACTGTGTCCAGATGTGGTCACCCTATCTCAAAAAAGATATATTAGAATTGGAAAAGGTTCAGAAAAGGGCAACAAAATGATTAGGGGTATGGAACAGCTTCCATATGAGGAGCGAGTAACAAGACTGGGGCTTTTCAGCTTGGAAAAGAGACGGCTAAGGGGAGATATGATTGAGGTCTATAAAATCATGACTGGTGTAGAGAAAGTAGATAAGGACGTGTTGTTTACTACTTTTCATAACACAAGAACTAGGGGTCACCAAATGAAATTAATAGGCAGCAGGTTTAAAACAAATAAAATTGTACTTTTTCACACAACGCACAGTCAACCTGTGGAACAACTTGCCAGAGGATGTTGGGAAGGTCAAGACCATAACAGGGTTCAAAAAAGAACTAGATATGGTGGATAGGTCCATCATATGGCTACTAACCAGGATGGGCAGGAACGGTGTCCCTAGTTTCTGTTTGCCAGAAGCTGGGAATGAGCAACAGGGGATGCATCACTTGAAGATTGCCTGTTCTGTTCATTCTCTCTGGGGCACCTGGCATTGGCCACTGTTGGAAGACAGGATACTGGGTTAGATGGACCCTTGGTCTGACCCAGTAGGCCCATTCTTATGTTCTTAATGTTTTCGCTTTTAAATTGCACAGATTTTTCTTTTCACTATTTTGTTACTAAATAAAATTCTATTCTTTGAAACATAATTCATCTTTATTAGTTCACAACAGCTACTGCAGCCTGCCTAGCAGTTCCAAAAGCACCCACTTGTTGTACACTGTGATGCAACTCACAGGATGAGTGACAAACAGTGTAATAATCATAACTGTACACCAAGCACTGAAAAATTAATAGGTGCTTTGAGAGTGTTATACTCATAAATGTGTACCAAGCACCACACAATTCTTAACAGGCCCCAACACATCAGGGCCAGATAGAGCACAGGATACCACAACAGATTACTGTGACTCACTGTTAAAGTGCTCCTTCAAAGTCTCCCTGAGCTGTACACCACCATGTTGAGCTCTTCTAATAGCCTTTGCGTGTGGCTGTTCAAACTCAGCAGACAGCCATTCCACCTCTGCCCTCTGTCCCAGTGGCTTTGCTTCACAGATATTATGCAGGATACAGCAGGCATCTATAACCATTGCAATATTTTCTTTCACTGGAGATCCAATCTGCTGAGTAAACAGTGCTAGTTCCCCTTCAATCTACCAAAAGCACATTCTGCACTGCTAGACCAGTAGTTGAAACTTTTGTTGGTGCTGTCAGGGTAGCTGGTGTAAGGATTCATGAGCCAGAGACTAAGGGGTAGGCTGGGACCCCCAGGATTACTACTGTCATTTCAACATTACTAACGATAATCAACCAGCTGGGGGGTGGGGGAGAGAAGTCCTTGATTACAACTTTCTGAACAGTCCTGTGTTCTTAAAGATGGGAGTGGCATGTACCTTCCCTGACTAGCCAACACTGATGTCAGTGAAGCATCCTGGGTGATCCGCCAATGCTTGCATAACCATAGAAAAGTAGTCCTTTCTGTTGATGTACTCTGTGGCAAGGAGGTCTGATGCAAAGATGTGTGCGCCATCCATTGCTCCCCACAGTTTGGGAACCATATTGCTGCAAATCCATCCATTATGTCCTGCACATTGCCCAGAGTCACGATCCTGCATAGTAGGAGGAGATTAATGGCCCTGCACACTTGTATGACAATGGTCCACCACTGTGGATTTTCCAACTCCAAAATTATTTTGCAAGGTCAGCTTGCTACTGGTCAGAGGAAGTTTCTACAGTGTGATTGCCACTCACTTCTTCATTATCAGTGCAGCTCTCACGTTGGTGTACCCGCATTGGAGGGCTGGTGCAAGGTCAGCACACAGATCCAGGAATGTGGCCTTGTGCATCCTGCAGTCGCTGCTTGTCATCCCACACCTGCAATATGGTGCAATCCTACCAGTCAGTACTTGTTTCTTGGGCCTAGACCCAACACTTCATCTGCAGCTGCTCCGCAAATGCCTCCAGTAACCTTGAATTGATTTTGCTATGTCCCACAGCAATTTGACTTCCAAGCAATAGTCACGTTCCCTGCTGATTCAGTTATTCATGTGGCTCTGCAAATACTGGAGGATCATGCACCCTGTGCTTGTAGCACTTATGACAATAGTACAGAACTGTGTAGACTCCTTCTTCTGTCAAAGATGGTAGATAGCAAGGAGAGCCATACAGGTTCATAGAATTTTGAAAAAAGGAAAAAAAATTATGGGATGCTGTAATAAGCTTTTGTCCCAAATCTGGACCTTAGCGTCCAAAATCTGGGTGCTTAGCATGAACCTCCAAGCTTAATTACCAGCTTGGATCTTATCTCGCTGCCACCAATCAGGATTCTGAGTACCTGATAAACTCTCTGGTTCTCCAAACCTTTCCCTGAGCGGACGACTCAGTATGCCCTGAGCTCCAACCAGGCAACTAACCCCACTTCCTTCACTCTTCTTTACTTCCCTCCCAGATTTTCCCGCCTGGATTACTAGGATTGTATTTCCCTGCTTCATCCCTTGAAACACAAAACAGAGAGAACGATTTACCTTCCCCTGCCATTTCTTCTCCCCTCTCCCAGTGCTTCTCCTAGAGAGACCAGTATCCTGGCACGAGAGATTCCTTCCGTGGCTCTTAATTAGGAAAGAAATCCAACAAGTTGTTTACAAAGAAGCTTGTAGATTAAAAAAGAATGAAAAAAACACTGGATGAGATGACTACACTGCTCAGATCATAATCCACAGGGTCTATTCTTAAAAGAAAATTGAATCATCAGCCTTATTCAAAAGATATCCAATTGAAATTCCCAGCAACTCCACACGTAAATACAAATACATGAGCTATAAACCTATTGCTTTTCCTTTCTGTAGCTCACAACTTGGAACAGAAGAGGTTCGAAAGAGCTTTGGGAGGGAGAGAGAAAAAAAAAAGCTCTTCCCTCATAGCCGAGAGAAAACAAACAGGCAGAACAAAGACAAAACACACCCAGAAGTTCCCGCCCTCACTTTGAAAAATCCGGTTTCCTGATTGGTCCTCTGGTCAGGTGTTTAGTTCCCTTTGTTAACCCTTTACATCTGTTTATGACAGATGCAGATGACATTATGGGATGGGGACAGTTGCATAGTAAGAAGTTGACCCTGAGTGCCTAGTTTCAGCCCTGCTGTGCATTGCCAAAAGACAGACAGTGTGCTGGATGGTGGCAGTTTGCACATTGGAATACCTACCCATGTTGCATTGCACTGTGCATCATTACAAGCACTCTTGGTGTATGCATGCAGCACTAGAGCAAGACGATAAGTATGCACATACAAGCGATATACCAACTGCAGCAACTTAATGATGACATAACTTGCATTGACAAAGTTTGTAATGTAGACATGGCCTGGGTCTCATTATGCCTTTTTCTGCACCATTAAAGAGCCATTTAGTGAGGAGCTAGGGGGAAAGACTTCAGGAACAGAGCATGTTTGCATAGACATGCCCACTCTGCCTAGCTGTGTAGCATGACAGAGCTGCTTTGCCTAAATGACCACATTTGGCTGGTGTTGGGTTTCAAATCACTTTAGTATTGAGTGCAGGGGTAATGAAATATTGCTATCCTTATCATATGAGAATAGGGCAGCAGAACTATACTTAGTCTTCCCTGGTTGAGGCAGTCTCCCTAAAATTAACCTCACTCAATAAGCAAGGGGTAGGGATGCCAAATCCCAGTGAAGGATAAAGCAGGGAAGGGGTGTTCCTACCTGGTAATGCAAACTCTGTCTAGAGTCCTAGACACCATTGGAAATTCCGCTCTGTAACAAGGGTCCCCAGGTTGCAATCTGGACTGTGGGACCTCTGAGCCCTCTGTCCCACCAACCTGGGGTATCCCTCTCACAATGTAATGTTGATGTCAAGTTACAAACCTCTAGCAGGTCCTGCACTTACACAGACATCCACAGGCAGGGACACACCCACTGAGTTACATGAATGATTTCCCAGCTACTCATGAACCAACAAAAGAGAGGCTCCAGCCAAATCCCCCAGCCTTGCATCCCAGAACCGTACCATCCTTCCCTGTTCAAAAGCCTGACCAGTGTAAGTCCATTACCTAGTCTGCCCTTCTCTCAATGTGGAAAGCACTCACACTAGCCTTTTATAAACTGAGGGCTTGTCTGCACTTACCAGGGGAATCGATGCATGGCACTCAATACATCGGCGGTTGATTTGGCAGATCTAGTGAAGACCCACTAAATCAACCGAGTCTCGCTATCCCATCAACTCCTGTATTCCACCTGAACAAGAAGTGCAAGGGGAGTTGACAGGACATTGTCTCCCATAGACATAGATCTACTTACTGCGGGGTCCACACTACACTAAGTATGTTGACTTCAGCTACATTATTCATGAAGCTGACATTGCATAACTTAGATCACTCTCCCCCCTGTAGTGTAGACAAGGCCTGAGCTTCGATTTCCCAAGCACTTCAACCAAAACACATTGTTTTAGGTAAAATATAAAACAGATTTATTAACTACAGAAAGGTAGATTATAAGTAGCAAACATAGAAATCGAAGTTGGTTACTTAAAAAAAAAAATTTGAGTTCTACAAACTAAATGGGATTTGAATCAAGCAGTGTCTCACTCTGACAAATGGTAAAGGCAGGTTACAGGTCCTGGGACTCTTTTCCAGCCTGGGACTACCCTCCTCAACTCAAAGTCTTTGTCATCGAGATGTTTCTTCCAGGTGTTGTGTTATGGGGGAGAGAGGTCAAGTGATGATGTTACTTCTCTTTTAGCGTTTCTTCCAGCTTGCTGGAAAGATCTATGCTTGCAATCTGGCCCCATTGGTCAAATAGTCTTCATTGTCTACATGTTCTCTCAGAGGTCTCCATTGTATCCATTCCTGGAATAGTAGGTTCTTTCCTTGATAGGTGTTGAGGAGCCATTAACTGCTGTCTGGCTATTCCATTGTTGTACCTGAAAAGCTGGTTGTGTGTTCCCAACCTCACAACATATTTCAGTAACACACACATAGCAAAACTTCATAACTTCCCATACAATCCAACAGGATACTAATGTTCAACAGATCAAGACTTTTAAAATGCCTCATTGTGCTTTGTACAAAACATATCAATTATCTGACAGTGATGAATACGGGCGATTCAAGGTGCTGCTTTGAGGTACACAGTATCACACGCTCTCCAGTGTTTAAAGACAGGGCTAATTAGACTCAACTGAGAATCATTGTTTCCATTCAATGATTACAAGAGCTGACTCACTGATAAGCAGGTCTAGGGGCTAAGCCTTAGATCTGGTATAGAGACAGTGGTGAAATGAAAGACGATGCAGGAATGGCAGCCCCTGTATAACCACCCTCCCCCCACCATGTTCTATAGCCTCCTTACCCAGACGTGTAAGAACACGGGCGGTGGGGGGGAGCCTCCATGCACCCACCCACTCCACCCCAGTGGACAGCCCAAGCAAAAGGCTGTCATTTTCCCGATACAGGCCTGGTCTACACTACAAGTTTATTTTGAATTTAGCAGCATTAAACCGAGTTAACCCTGCACCCATCCACACAACGAAGCCCTTTATTTTGATATAAAGGCCTCTTAATATTGATATCTGTACTCCTCCCCAACAAGCGGAGTAGCGCTGAAATCGGTATTGCCATTTCGAATTAGGGTTAGTGTGGCCGCAATTTGACGATATTGGCCTCTGGGACCTATCCCACAGTGCACCATTGTGACTGCTTTGGACAGCAATCTGAACTCGGATGCACTGGCCAGGTAGACAGGAAAAGCCCCGTGAACTTTTGAATTTACATTTCCTGTTGCCCCAGCATGGAGAGCTGATCAGCACTGGTGCACATGCAGAGCTAATCAGCACAGGTAACCTAACATGCGTTGAGAATCGAAAAGAGCACCAGTTGGACTGTACGGGAGGTACTAGATCTGATCGCTTATGGGGAGAGGATTCCTGCTAGCTGAACTACGTTCCAATAAGCGAAATGCCCAAAATATTTTAAAATCTCCAGGGCATGATGGAAGGGCCACAATGGGGACCACTTCAGTGCTGCATGAAAGTTAAAGAGCTCAGACAAGCCTACAAGAAACTTGGGGGGGGGGTTTAGTTTGTTTGTTTTCTGCTGCTGCACGTTAACAGGAAAACTACAGCGAGCACTCAACGGACTTTGCTGTGGTATGTAGGAAGAGGAGGCGCGGTGGATTTATGAAGGCTGCAGAAGTCAAAAGGCAATGGCTTACCATGGTCTCATGCAAGCCGAATTCTGTTCGCCCAGACCTGTGTCTGTGATCTCTAACACCAAAAGCCTCAGGCCCTATCCGGGCTCCCTTGTCAGTTCTCTCCCTCTTTTTATAATCATTATCAATTAATAAAGAATACATGATTTTTAAACAATAGTGACTTTATTTCCTTAGAAAGCAAGCTGTGACCGAAGGAGGGAGGGTGGGTTGCTTACAGGGGGCAGGTTTTCATCAACCAAGGAGGCGGGTTTTCATCAAGGAGCAACAAACAGAACTTTCACATCGTAGTCTGGCCAGTCACGAAACTGGTTTTCAAAACTTCTCTGATGCACAGTGCTTCCTGGTGTGCTCTTCTAATCACCCTGGTGTCTGGCTGCCTGTAATCAGCGGCCAGGTGATTTGCCTCAGCCTCCCACCCCACCATAAAGGTCTCCCCCTTACTCTCACAGAGACTGTGGAGCACACAGCAAGCAGCAATAACGTGGGTATATTGGTTTGAGTATGGAGTAGTGCCCAGAGGCCAATACCATCTAATTGCAGCTACACTAACCCTAATCCAAAATGGCAATACTGATTTCAGTGCTACTCCCCTCATTGGGGAGGAGTACAGATATCGGTATTAAGAGCCCTTTATATCAATATAAAGGGCTTCGTTGTGTGGACGGGTGCAGGGTTAATGCAATTTAACGCTGCTAAATTCGATATAAACTTATAGTGTAGACCAGGCCTAAGACTGGTTTCCTATTCTGCTGCTGTTCAGTCATTTCATATAGTTAAGAATTCCAGGTATAGATAAGAAGGATGCTTCCTCCCTACCCAGAAAATTAGTTATTTTAAAGGTGTCAGAAAACCAGTTCCAGAGACTGAAATCTCAGTTTAGCCACAAATAAAGAACAGTGGGAGTGCAAGGACCATCCACTTACTATTACCTTACAAAAACTACAACTTTAAAAAAATGAAACATTTTTCATTGTCATTTGACTGACAAATGTATTTGCTTTATTAGAATGGAATTATGGCCCCATCCTGCTGGGTGCCCTAAACTCCCTATGAAGCTAAGATGCAAAATGATTGGAGTGAATCACTTTCTGTTCTCATCAAATGTGGGATTGAAGTCCATTCATGGCATCAGGCACTTGTTGGTCATCCCAATGGAAGCTCTCCAAACTGTTGTAATCTCAGATAGGCCTATCTTGTGGGAGAGAATCTACTACTATCCATGCCCCCGTGCGTCTGCATGTCAGAATACATCAGAACATGTTAGTCCACATTAAAAATACAGTGACTGCACTTGAAACGTTTCTTTTGTTTTGAGAGATCTGATTAGCTTCAGTGGCACTGCCCATTTTAAGTATGGGAAATCTCTCTTAAACCAATAGAATCTTTCAGACTAAAAGAGCCTTTTAAAAGTGAGACAATTCCACAATCTTTTCATAAGACATAACTCTGATGTGGGGCAAAGGGTATCCTCCAGTCTCCTTTTCAAAAAGATATTGAAATGTGTTCTCTTCGTTCATGGTATTACAACTTTGTTTAGGCAAATGTCCAAACCGAACGCAACCTGGTTCACTAATATCTTCATTTTGCCCAGCAGGTCCTCACTGGCTGCCAAAACAAATATCTAGGCAGGAAAAAATTTCTAAAGCTAAGCAACATGCAATATTCCTGAAGCTGTTCAGTACTGTGCATTGTGCCAGCTGACTACCTCATGTTCTAAATCCTAAATGACATTGGCAAAACAAGGGTTTACCAAGAGACTCAACAAAATTATAATGGCTAGGGTGGGCCTTCAGATGCAGCCCACAACAAGCTTCATCATCTCAGAGGTGCTGAGCCTCTGACACAATTTCCTCCTTACTACTCCCTTGCTCCATAGTGGTATCAACCGGCTACTGGCTTATACCAACACCAGGTAACACCAGCCCTTCCCCAGCTCAGCTGCACTGGCTATGCATTGGCCAGCAGAACCAAGGAAGTTGCCTACTCAGGGAGCGTGGAGGAGTAAGTGGGCACTCAGCTTCCACTGACTCAGATATATCCCAGGCAGAGTTGTGATGGGCATGATTTCTTATGTACGCTCCATCCCCTGCCCAGAAGTGCAGTCCAAATAAATGTTATAGCTTCAGCTACTTTGAGCCAATCCACTCATTTTATGTACAAGACCCCTACTAACCAAGTGTGAAAAAATGTCCATGGAAAAGAGGAAGATCAGACCTTTTCTTTTTTTACAAAAAGTAATTCGACTGCAGTCTTAAAATCCAGATCTCCGGCAATGTTTTTAGATAGTCAGAGGTTTTATTGCTTTTGTATAACAAAACTTATCCCCATATATTGGTCTTTGTTTTATTTAGTTAGAAAGAAGAAGTTTTATCTAAATGACAAGTATTTTACTGGGTTCTGATAAAATAAAATAGTCATTCTAGAACAAAGTATTTCCCCCAGAGTTATAGTTAGTATTTCAAAACAGCTTGCCATTTTATCATAATTAAAAATGTTAACTATAACAAGAATTTCAACCCTGGAAACTAACGTTTTCCCCTCTCAAATGACACACTGCCACTATGAGCCTTTTCAAAGCATTCTCAAAACTTCCACTGCATGTCCCTTGATATCACTTTAACATACGTCCATTTTCTCACAGCCCACTATCTAACAGTTAGTCACTCTTGGGGCCCGTTTCAGACAATTATATTCACCTCAGCTATGTTCCCTAAGCTACGTCAGTGGAAACGCTAAGAAATCATCAGCAGCAGATGGCTGCCTTCATATTCTGAGGTCTTTTCAGCCCTCCTGTTCAGCTATGTTATATAATAGCAACCTTCATGATGCTAGAGCAAACTTGGAATAATTGCTTAATCTTACTCAACTCACAAGAATAGTCCCATTAAACTCAGCTCTCATTTATATCAGTGTAAATCCAGAGTAACTTCAACTGACTTATTCTGGGTTTAGACAGGTGCAAATGAAAACAAATCCGTTCTACTGACTTCAAATTGGACTAGTCATACGAGTATAGCAAGCAGGTATGGTCTGGACCCAAATGAATGTTTATGATTACCAGAAGTCTCACGTCAGTGTATTACCATCCTCATAAGCCTTGTATTCTACAACATACATTTTACTGAATTGCACACCACTCGGTAGAAACAAACAATGGTCACCATCTACCAGCCATGTCCCCATTGTGTTAAGAGAGGGCAGCCCCTTTCCCACCCCATACTTTTACTGAGACCTGGATATAACCGGTAATTGTGTATTATCCATTGGCAGGGAGCCATATGTACATTTTGACAGAGAAGGATATTTAAAATATTTGAAAATAAAGTTGCATACCTCTTTAACCTGTTTAATAGCTTTAAGATATATATTAAAATGTTTAAGATGTTTGGTATAAAGCAGATTTAAGATCTTAAATGAAGCCTTGATGTAGTGTTCAGATCCTTGTGACAGTAAATTTTAAGCACACACCTGTAATACGTCAAAGACAAACCAAGGAGAAAATTTCACACTAAGGTTTTGCTAAATAATTACATACCTGAAATGCTTAAAGACAGCTTTACAATATTGTGCAATTGTGTCAGTGCATCTACAGAGGGGCTCACCCCTCCACAGTCTGCACTGAGAAAGCTGCAGTATTGGTGAGCTTCGGCACATAATATCAGATGTGTCTGTCTCGTCATTCTTTGACTTGACTTGTGAACTGTGAGTCCAATCCTGCCCCTATTCAAGTCAAAATAGTGGGAAGGGGAGAAGTTATAGTCACTTGAGTAAGAGCAAGATCAATGGCACCACTGAAAACAATAGAAAGACTCCAGTAAGCATAGGATCAGGACCTTGATTAGTGGCACAACATGCAGAGGCGGAGACACACAAGTTTTTATGAAGTCTTTTTAGATCTCTATTTTGTGTATCTTTTTAAAAATGTAAAATGCCCAAGTGTTAAAGTGACAGGTACCATTTACAAAACTGTAAGTAAATAAACAAAGTCATACATGTCCAGGAAGAAAATAAAGGCTAGATCAAAAATAAGCCATGTAAACTTATGAACAACTGAACATACAGAAAACCAAGCGCACACAGATTTATCTTGCATTATATGAATCATTCTTGACATATGATTATAACGGCAGCCTTCTTAAGAAAGGGGAACAATAAAAAGTTCTAAGAAATTGGACAGGAATGCTTCCTAACGTTCAGTGGTTTGGAGTTATTTGTTAACAAAGTGAAGGAAGCATATACGCAGCATTCAATCATGTGAGGCAAATGAGTCCATTTAGAAATTTTCAGTTTTGTATACAAAACTTATCCACCCACTTGCAAAAGAAAGTCCTCTATAAATGTGGTGGAATCAGAAAGTACCTTTCTTACTGGCATGCCTGGAATCTGCTTAATGCGTAATCACCTTTAAAAAGGACCAAATTTTGAGAGGAGGCAGCATTAGCCTTAAAGGTGTTAGTTCTAATTCAGAGTGGAGGTACTTCCTCAGTCCCTAAAATTACAACTTTGAGCGTATATGCGCAAACACGCACACTCACACACACACACCCATGCCTATCCCTCTCTCCCAAAAGGAATAAGCTATGGAGTGATGTCCCTGTACAGAAGGTCCTCAAGGATGCTTCATCCAACTTACTTGTTTCAGGCCACCCATACTTCTGGGTTGTAAACCCTGCATAGGGTTTTTAAAATGTCATGCTGTCCCCATTCTCCCCTGTCATCTCATCAGCAAAGTTCTCTCCAGCAAACTTTTCAGTCAGCTGAGTCCTCTGAAGCTACTACTGCACTTTGACATGACATGGGTGATGTGAAAGGATCCTTCATCACAAAAGGTAAGTTTACTGTTTCAGGATTCATAGAATCATAGAATCAAAAGGTTGGAAGGGACCTCATGAGGTCATCTAGTCCAACCCCCTGCTAAAGGCAGGACCATTTTCCCTAAATAATCCCAGCCAGGGTGCGGTCTAGCCGGACTTTAAATAGCTCTAAAGATGGAGATTCTACCACCTCCCTAGGTAACCCATTCCAATACTTCACCACTCTCCTAGTCAGAAAGTTTTTTCTAATATCCAGCCT
>NC_133769.1:196507153-196508672 GCF_003597395.2 Chelonoidis abingdonii
CTTCCGTCCCCCTCAGCATCGAGTCTCCAATCACCACAACCCTACGTTTCCTCCTGGGTGTGGTAGATGGGATCCTCTCAGCCTCAGGGGTGCATGGCTTCGCTTCCTCCTCCTCCCTCCTCATCTCCAGCGCCACATAATGATTCTTCACCAGAACAGAGGGTGTGATGGGATTCCCTAAGACAAGAAAGGAAATAAAGCATTTTCCCTTTCTCCTTCTTTCCAATCCAGCAAGCTAATTTCCCCAGTGCCCTAGTGAAGTAACTATTTCCAGAGTTTTTCCAGGTAAGCCATGTTGAAAAATTGACCATTTATTCACACTGCTTTGTTTCTTAGCATGGGTAAAACTTTAGAAATATGGGGAGGGGAATATCTTCAGTCTCATGCTTTCAGTCATCAACTGGAGCAGAGAGGGGCTTGAGGCTACTACTTAATGTAGTGTTCAGCACTCTTTCCTTCCCCCTATCAGCTGCCATATTGATCAGTTGGGTTGGTGTCAGCCAACTCAGATGAGGAAAGTCTAGCCTAGCGGCCAGGGTCAGAGCCATAGTCAGTCATTAGGAGCCAAAGCCAAGGCGGCAGAAACTGGGTACCAGAGCCAAGGGTCTAGCCAGAGTCTGTAGTCAGGAGCCAGAGCCAAGGGTCAAAACTGGGGGTCAGGAACTGGACAGAGCAGGGTATCAGGCAAGGAGGGATTCAAGGCAGGGGCAGGACAGAGGCAAGGGTGGGGGCAAGGCAGGAGCAAGGCAACACAGGAGCAAGCATGAGCATTGAGAAACCAGTAAGCTACTGCTGCTAGCTTAAGAGCCAGTCTTTCTAGCCTCTGCAGCCAATCAGGTGGCATGGCTAATCAGGCAGCTGATACAGGCCAGCTGTACGGATGAGGCTGCCTGGAAACTAGTTCTGTTGCAGGCCCTGATTCCTGACAGCAGGAAAGTCACAGCTGCAGTTTCAACAGCCTGTCTTCATGGGCTGCTTTGTCTCTTTTTGGGCAGGCAAGAGCGTGAGCTCCCAGGCTAGCTCAGCACCTGCCCACCACTACCCCAAACCAGCAGTTAGTGTAGGACGGGGAAATCCACCTGAGGAGGAAGGGGGTTGAGCCAGCTGCAGCTAAAAGACTGAGACCATCCAGTGACATCACCTTGGGGTGAGAAGCAGGGTGACACATCAGTGTTGCAGGGTGTCATGACATTTTAGGCCTGGTCTATGAGTTTGTCAAATTTAGCAGCGTTAAATCAAATTAACCCTGCACCCATCCACACAAAGCCATTTTTGTCAACATAAAGGGCTCTTAAAATCGATTTCTGTACTCCTCCCCGACAAGGGGAGTAGCGCTGAAATCAACATTGCCATTTTGAATTAGGGTTACTGTGGCTGCAATTCGACGATATTGGCCTCTGGGAGCTATCCCACAGTGCACCATTGTGACTGCTCTGGACAGCAATCTGAACTCGGATGCACTGGCCAGGTAGACAGGAAAAGCCCCATGAACTTTTGAATTTCATTTCCTGTTTGCCCA
>NC_133769.1:196510179-196588834 GCF_003597395.2 Chelonoidis abingdonii
CTGCAGTGCCGTGTCTGTCAGCAGCATCCAGTAGACATATGGTGACAGTGAAAAAAGGCTGAATGGGCTCCATGGTTGCCATGCTATGGCATCTGCCCGGGCAATCCAGGGAAAAGGGCGTGAAATGATTGTCTGCTGTTGCTTTCACAGAGGGAGGATTGACTGATGACATTTACCCGCATCAAATTTTTGACCCCATCAGGAATTGGGATCTCAACCCAGAATTCCAATGGGCGAGGGAGACTGCGGAAACTATAGGATAGCTATGGGATAGCTACCCACAGTGCAACGCTCCGGAAATCGATGCTAGCCTCAGTACATGGATACACACCGCTGAATTAATGTGCTTAGTGTGGCCGCGTGCACTCGATTTTATACAACCTGTTTCCAAAAATTGACTTCTGTAAAATCAGAATAATCCCATAGTGTAGACGTACCCTTAGTCTTTTTCTTAAAGCCCCAGACCCTGTAATTATGTTATGTCAGAACCTCAGCTATCATTTAAAAAGAGTGTTCAGTCAATATGGCTGCCCAGAAGATCTTGAAAATATGGTCCTAAGGGTTGTAACACCAGTAAGTAAATTAAAAGAACCCAGATGCCTTATTTTTAAACCAATATCATGATATTTTGAAGACTTGGGGCTGGCAATACTGCTAACTTCTCATCCGTACATGAAGGCTGTGAAGTTGACCCTGACTAGCTAGCCCTGCAGTTGGAACTAGAAGCATTTCAGAGAAAACACCAGCAGAGGCCCTGGGCCCTAATACTTCTAAATTTAGCTTCCAGGACCTCTCTCTCATGTACAGCATTATGGGCATGATCCAGCCATCTTTGCAATCACTGAAAGCTTTGCCATTGACTCCAGTGGGAGCAGAAAAGGCCTTGTGTCCTTGCTATCCGTGTGTACTATAACCACAAGCTTGTGTTCCTCTTTTGGTGCTGCTTCATTTCCAGGAACATCAATGTTTACTGTAAAAAAAAAAGTCCTTATCATGATTACAAACATTTTGGTTGCTATCACAGAGTGCTTGACTCACCACTGGATGGCATCTCTTCCTGGCCATTCTGAGGATTAACTCTGTGAGGCCAATTCCCTTTCTGGCAGTGGCACTCCATCTCTCTGCCTATATTTCTTGGTTCACACCACCTCTCTCACTCCAGGGGGTCCTGCTTCCTCTTCACGATATAGCTCTCCACCCAGGCCACTCAACACGTTTTCCCCATTCAAAGGTATCAATGGTTCCCCCTTCTAGGGTATCAGATTGTCCCAGACAGTCAGCTCTCCACTGCCTGGTCTGTGCTACTTCCCAATGCCTGGTAGGGGAACCTGGTTCCACCCTCTACTCCATATTCCACCTCGGAGGCCCTCTCAGCAGCCAAGGTTTGCTCTGTCCAATACCTTTCTGCTTTTCCCCTGAGCCTTTCCAGCTCTCCCCCTTCTCTGGATTTGCCAGCCCAAACTCCTTCCTTCCAGAGAATAATTATAAGCTACTCTCTATAGCCCCAAATGCTCCTTCCTTCTCCCAGGGAGTGACTACAGCCTACTTTCCTGCAGCCCCTTTCTGTTCTCTGCTCCTGTCTAGCTGCACCTCCTCTTTAAGTAAACTCTGCTCCCTGACTCCTCCTCCAGGTGCAGCCCGGGCAGTTAATTGGCCTATCTGGCCATCTTAATCCCTTCAGGTCTTGTGTCGGGTGGACACCCTGTCACAGATGAGAACAGAAAGTCCACAACAGAATTGCTGAATATTTGTCAGACACAGGGAAATACTATTGGTTTGGAAGGATGTAATCTGGCAAAGGAATAATGCTTATCATGGACATTTACTGAAGTACTTTATGCCCCATCCTGCAAGCTCTCCATATGTGAAAATCTCATTGACTGTTAGTCTTTGGAAAGTAAAGGTTTCTTTTGCATTACGTTTGGTTGATATTTACTTATCTGCAAGGAGGGAGTATAGAATTAGATTTATATCTGAATTCCTTATGTGGTTAGGCTTATTTTTTTTGTAAAGTTACAAACAAAACCAGTCAAATTAAAAGCCTGAGCTTTTTATGAGGATATGGTGACTGAGCCATTTTCTTTCCTGCAACAGAAGCAGGGGTGGCCTCCTAAGATCCAGTTACAGCTTCTTGATTACCTATCCTGTGCAGTTCCAGCCCTGACGTGCATTACAGCAGCTAAGTGCCTGCTGAGTCCATAGCCATGGCAATGGTTTCCAAAGGACCATGAAATGGAGCTTACTCCAATCACTTCTGTCAGACAGTGGCTTCATAGCCAATTATTGCACCTGTGATTGATTGATTGATTGCCTCCTGCCACAGAGAGTGGAAATAGGTAAGGATCATTATGCACATGGGCCTTATAAGGAACCAGAGGGAACTCAGTAGAGGTGAAATAGTAGCAGAAACAGGATTTGCCTGTGGAGAAACTTGCAAGGAATAGATCAAGTCCCATGAAGGGAGGAGGCTTGAAATAGGGTTTAAACAGGCATGAAGCCAGACAGGAGAATCTAAAGGGAGCTCCTGTGAGGGGAGAAACTCAGCTAAGGTTGGAAAAAGCACTTCATTGGAGCCTAAGAACAGCAAATACTTATTAGTTAAGCATAGACGGGAGAAGCCAGAGGCCTGAAAAACCAAAGGAAAGCTGGGTTAAGCATGGGGTGTGGCAAACCAGCAAAATGGGGCTTAAAGGTAGGATGTGGCCTATGGAAACAGCAGCATGTCTGGTTTCAGAGTAGCAGCCATGTTAGTCTGTATCCACAAAAACAGCAGGAGTACTTGTGGCACCTTAGAGACTAACACATTTATTTGAGCATAAGCTTTCATGGGCTACAGCCTACTTCACTGGATGCATAGAATGGAACAAATAATAAGAAGACAGAGAGAGAGAGAGAGAGAGAGAGAGACAGACAACATGAAAAAGGGGGAAGTAGGCCCTACCAACTCTAAGAGGCTAATTAATTCTTATCTATCAGAGGGGTAGCCGTGTTAGTCTGGAACTCTAAAAGCAGCAGAGAATCCTGTGGCACCTTATAGACTAACAGACGTTTTGGAGCGTGAGCTTTCGTGGGTGAATACCCACTTTGTCAGACTCACGTCTGACGAAGTGGGTATTCACCCACGAAAGCTCCGCTCCAAAATGTCTGTTAGTCTATAAGGTGCCACAGGATTCTCTGCTGCTTTTATAATTCTTATCTATTAACTATTATCAGCAAGAGAAAAAAATCTTTTGTAGTGATAATCAAGATGACCCATTTCAGACAGACAGTTTGACAAGAAGGTGTAAGGATACTTAACATGGGGAAATAGATTCAATGTGTATAATGGCTCAGCCATTCCCAGTCTTTATTCAAGCCTAGATTGATGGTATCTAGTTTGCAAATCAATTCAAGTTCAGCAGTTTCTCATTGGAGTCTGTTTTTGAAGTTTTTCTGTTGCAAGATAGCCACCTTTAAGTGTGTTAATGAGTGGCCAGAGAGGTTGAAGTGTTCTCCTGCTGGTTTTTTAATGTTATGATTCCTGATGTCAGATTTGTGTCCATTTGATCCTTTTCATATAGAGAGACTGTCTGGTTTGACCAATGTACATGGCCAGCAATGCCTCTCTGCCGTGTACTTGGTCATAAGCCAGCAAGGGAGGTGAGGAGAAGCTATCCTCCCTTGCACAGTCTCTGTTGTCTCCCAGTCTCAGTGATTAATCAGGGGGGCAAAAGAGGGGGAGCCTGGGCCTGCCGTCTACTTCAGGCTCCAGTCCAGGGACCCTAATAGTATCAGCTATGGTAGCTGACCTTTTGGGAACAGGACACGTACAATTCCCTGGGCTACTTCCCCACAGCAGCCCCCACTTCCTCACGCTTCACTTCACTCTTACCTCAGGAACTCCTTCCTTGGGCCTGATATGGTGTGTACAGCTCAGTATCTCCAACAGCACAACTTCTCTCAGCTCCTGATATGTGTGGCCACCTGACTAACTGGGAGGCTTTTAACTAGTTTCAGCCAGCCCCTGATAGGCTTCAGGTGTCCCAATCAACCTAGCATCCTCCCTGCCTTCTGGAAAGCTCTTAATTGGCCCCAGATGTCTTAATTTACTTATCCTAGTACCAGGGATTTGTTTAACCTGGGGCTAATATATCTACCTCCCACTACTTTTCTATAGCCATCTGGCCTTGCCCCATCACATATCCCCTCCCCTGCTCAACACCATAGAGTTGGGCAACTTGAGACGCCAGGCAGTGTGCTCGTGACAGACCATCAGCGTTGCCATGGTGGCATCCACCCCTGTGCTGTATGCAGAACTGGAACAGTTGGAGGGATAAGAGCCACCTGGTGACCCTTGCATTCTTCTCCTTCCTCTGCATCCACTGGAGGGGTGCATGATCAGTCACAAAAGTAAATCGCCAGCCTAAGAGGTAATACCACAGTGTCTCTGTGGCCCATTTGACAGAAAGGCATTCTCTCTCAACTACTGAGCATTTCTGTTCTCTTGGGAGAAGCTTTCTGCTTAGGTAGAGGATCGGGTGTTCCTCTTCTCCCACCATTTGCAACAGAACCACCCCCAACCCCACCTCAGAAGCATTTGTTTGTAAAATAAATTCCTTGTTAAAGTCCAGGGCTACGAGTACAGGGTCATTACAGACAGCCAACCGAAGATCTGTGAACGCCCCCTCTGCTGCGTCGGTCCACTTCACCATGACTGGACCTCGGGCCTTCACCAGGTCTGTTAGGGGACTTGCCCTACTGATGAAGTGGGGAATAAAACATCGGTAGTAGCCAATCATGCCTAGGAACACACGGACCTATTTCTTTAGGGTCGGACGGGGCCAGTTTTGAATTGCCTCTAGCTTATTCATTTGGGGTTTCATTATGCCCCTTCCTACAATATATCCCAGGTACCTAGCCTCTGCTAGCCCTATGGTGCATTTAGCAGGATTAGTGGTGAGGCCAGCCCGCCTTAAGGTGCATAGTACTGCCTCAACTTTCTCCAAGTGGGTTCCCCAGTCTGACATATGGATGATGACATCTATTTATGCAGCTGCATACCTAGTGTGGGGGCACAGCAGCTTATCCATGAGGCACTGGAACGTAGCCGGGGCCCCATGTAGCCCAAAAGGGAGGACTGTGTACTGAAATAGCCTGTCTAGGGTGAGGAAAGCTGTCTTTTCTTTAGCTTCTTTGGTCAGGGGAATCTGCCAATACCCTTTTGTCAGATCCAGTGTAGTCAAGAATCAAGCACTACCCAGTTGGTCAACCAGTTCGTCGAAGCATGGTATGGGGTACGCATCAAACTGGGATACTTCATTCAGTCAGCGAAAGTCATTACAGAATCTCGTGGTACCATCAGGTTTAGGCACTAGAACGATTGGACTGGACCACTGACTGTAAGATTCTTCAATAACCCCTAATTCTAACATTTTCTTTACTTCGGCCATCATTTCTTCTATTTTGGCTGCTGGGAATCAGTAGGGTCTCAATGTTACCTTGGCTCTAGGGATCATGTGGATATGGTGATAGGTCTCAGTCGTCCACCCCGGTTTTGTACAGAGCACGTCTCAGTTGCGATTAATCATGTTGGCTGCTTCGACCTTTTGGATCGGCTTCAAGTCAGGTGATATCCTCACTTGCTCCTGTAAATTGTCCTCCTGGGGAAGGGTCTCCTGGGTGACTAAGCATGCCTCTTGATTGTGCCAAGGTTTTAGAAGAAGATTGATGTGATAAATTTGCTCTGGTTTCCAGCAGCCTGGCTGCCACACTTTATAGTTCTCTTCTCCCATGGCTTTGATTACTTCATAGGGTCCCTGCCACTGGGCCAACAGTTTACTTTCTGCTGTGGACACCAGTACCGTCACCCAATCCCCTGGTTGGAACCATCAAAGCTTTGCTTGTTGGTTATAATGGGTCTCCTGTGCTCTCTTCAAGTGTTCCCGTAAAATGGGCGTAACTCGGGCTATCCGATCTCTCATCTGCAGTACATGCGCAACTATGTTCCTTCCAGGATTTGGCTCCTTTTCCCAGACTTCTCTGGCTATATCCAATATGCCTTGGGGGTGGCGCCCATGTAGTAGTTCAAATGGAGAGAAACCCACGGAGGCTTGCGGAACCTCCTGGATGGCAAACATGAGGTAAGGCAATAGGGTATCCCAATCTTTCCCATCCCAGCTTACACTTTCCTGATCATGGCCTTGAGGGTCCTATTGAAACTTTCCACAAGGCCATCTGTTTGTGGGTGGTATACAGAGATCCATAGGGCTTGTATGTGAAGCAACAAACAGAGATCTTTCATCAACTTGGACACAAAAGGTGGTCCTGAGCTGTCTTCTCTAGGGGCCCTACCAGATCCATGGCTATCCACTTGAAAGGAACCTCTATTATTGGAAGAGGTATCAAAGGAGCCCACAAGTGTGGGCGAGGGCTACGTAGCTGACACTCTGGACAAGAGGTGCAGTATCGCCTGACACCTTCCTGTACTCCTGGCCAGAAGAACCTCTGCAGGAATCTTGCCTGGGTTTTTTCTACCCCTAGGTGTCCTCCAAATAGGTGACTGTGGACGAGACTCAATATGGCTTTTTGATGTTTTCATGGCACCAGAAGTTGATGCATCTCTTGCTCCTGCATTTGCACCACACGGTACAGGAGATCTTTCTTCACTGTAAAGTAAGTCCAATCCCTTCCTTCTGGGGTCTCCGCTGTTTTCGGCCCCCCTCTTCCTCCACCTAGGACTCCCCAGGGTTTGGCTGCCCAACCTTCCAGGGTTGGGGTCGGGTGCTTGCTTTGAAATGGGCCTTCCTTGGGTAGTCAGATCAGTTCTCTGGCTGTCATCCATCTTTCTACCAGTGTGATCATCTCGTCATACGTGGACAGATCGTTATAGCCTACCCGTTTATGGAGATCTGGTGGCAGTCTCCATATGTAATGGTCCATGACCAGGGTCTCCAAAATCTCCAGGCTGCACACCTCGGGCTGTAACCACTTCCACACAAGGTGTATGAGGTCAAATGGCTGGGACCGTGGGGGTTTGTTCTCCTAGTATTTCCATTCATGGACCCTCTGGGCCCTTACCACTGCCGTCACCCGTGATCGTGCTAGATCTCTGCCTTCAGCCGGGTATAGTCAGTGGCATCTGTGGCTGGAAAGTCAAAGTAGGCCTATGCCTCTCGACACAAAAAATGGGGAGAGAATGCTGGCCCACTGCTCCTGGGCCCTCAGGGTTCATGTCCCGTCGGACCCCTGGACCTGGGTGGTGACGATCTTCAGCTGGTCCACTAACTCTCGCAAGAGGGAACGATCTTGGGGTGCCTGGTCCATTAATAATTGATTGTTTTCCTGCTGTAGCTGCATAGACTCCTGTTGCACCATTGCCTGAACCCGGGTGGCCTCCTTTTGGGCTGCCATGGCTTGTACCAGAGCTCTTACCACCTCCTCCATTGTGGTATAAAGTAAACAAACAAAACAAAACAAAAAAATCCAAAACCCCAGTGCACATTTTTTTAAAAAAACCTCTTTCTTCCACCACGCTGTGAACGAAATCTCACCTCTGACACCAGTTGTGACAAAGCTCTGTCCTTGTCTCCATGGGGCCTACGTTTCCAGATGGATTTCGCTAGCCTCAGAGGCTCACTGTGACCCTCCACTTAACCCTGTGACCCTCCACTTAACCCTTCTCTCTCTAGAGACAAAGGTCAGTCTACTGAGACATTTTCATCATAAGCCAGCGAGGGAGGTGAGGAGAAGCTATCCTCCCTTGCACAGTCTCTGTTGTCTCCCAGTCTCAGTGATTAATCAGGGGGGGAAAGAGGGGAAGCCTGGGCCTGCCCTCTACTCCGAGCTCCAGTCCAGGGACCCTAATAGTATCAGCTATGGTAGCTGACCTTTTGGGAACAGGACATGTACAATTCCCTGGGCTACTTCCCCACAGCAGCCCCCACTTCCTCACGCTTCACTTCACCCTTACCTCAGGGCCTCCTTCCTTGGGCCTGATATGGTGTGTACAGCTCAGTATCTCCAACAGCGCAACTTCTCTCAGCTCCTGATATGTGTGGCCACCTGACTAACTGGGAGGCTTTTTAACTAGTTTCAGCCAGCCCCGATAGGCTTCAGGTGTCCCAATCAACCTAGCATCCTCCCTGCCTTCTGGAAAGCTCTTAATTGGCCCCAGGTGTCTAAATGGCAGCTGCTCCAGGTCAATTAACTTATCCTGGTACCAGGGATTTGTTTAACCTGGGGCTAATATATCTATCACTATTTTTCTATAGCTATCTGGCTTTTCCCCATCACTATATATATATGTTCTATATATGTATATGCTATATATCTCCTTACTATATGTTCCATTCTATGCATCCAATGAAGTGGGTTTTAGCCCAAGAAAGCTTATGCTCAAATAAATTTGTTAGTCTGAGGTGCCACAAGTACTCCTGTTCTTTCAGCAGCATGTCTGAAGAAGGAGACCTAGCCATTTAGTACAGACTCCGTGAGCTGAGACACAAAGTAGAGGATGTGCCTAGGTTCCTCTATGAATCCCTGAAGAAGAGATATGCAAGCCCAACATGAGGAGTATTGAATGGGTGTAACTGCAGACTCTCTCTTGTTGAGATTATTGGAATTTATTACCCTGGCAGGGGACTGGACTTCATAATTTGACCTGAGGGCCAAGCCCCAGAAGATGCAGTGAGAGGCAGATGGCATACAAGGAATAATGGCGACAAGGACCACTTGCAGTATCACACCCTGACACAAGATGGTGCTAAGTACACTACCTTACAGACCATCTTCAGCTAAGAATAGAAAAAGCATATTGACTCTCTAACCACAACACTACTTGCCCACAGAACTTCTCCTCCTTCTTAGCTTGGCGTAGGAGCTGCTTATGATAGCTTTAGTCACACTAAAAGTTATCTTCAAAATGGGGGTTGGAATACTACATTATATTCCCAAAATTATAATTCAGAAACTAACACAGACACATCTGTCAGATTGTCATACTATTTACCCAAGTTTTACATATATTGTTACTTTGTCAGTAGCACATTCAGTATTCCTTAGTGTTATTTTAGTTTTCCAGTTCTGTACTTGGAAGTAATGGCCCAGATCCTGCAATCCTTAATCACATGAATAAACCCATTTACTACAAAAAGACTATTTATGTGAGTAAGGGCTTATGGTGTCCAGTGCTTGAATTGGTAAAGCTGTCATGCTCTTCTACAGAAAATAGAATGTGTTAAGAATTAAAGAGAAAAAGGCAGTCATTTAACAGTGTTTTAAATATGCTTGGCAAATTTAAGTTAAAAAAAAAATCCAGTTAATCTAAGTATTGACAAGTGTTGCAAGAGAGATTGCTTAAAGACATTCAAAAGGAAGCTTTTTTGTATGAAAAATTACTTTGCCTAGCAAAGATACCAATTTGCATGGGAGTCTTTTTAAAAAAGCCCAGACCTTTGCATTGACAGGGCCATCAATAAGTAGATTCTGGGAAGAAAAGATGCATCACACTGAAGAAAGTTTAAACCCCACGTGCTTTGCTAAAACAAAGATCACTGATTGGAGACTGACTTATTCAGAAATTTCTGAAGGTGTGAGTAGTTTATAAAAATTCCCCACCCACATTGTTCTCTGTGAAACATGCTCTTGTCGATGCTCCTTCCATTCCTTGCCATTAAATTATCTTCTGAATGCTTTGTGCTTTGCCAAATACAGACAGCCCAAGTTTTCTGTGTTACAGGAAATGTAACCTATGTAGTTTTCCTGTCACTATAAATTTATCAGCTGAAGTGTATTAACCCTTTCTATATGTTACATATTTACATGCTAGTAACTGTGCAGTAATTAAAACAGAAAAAATAGCATGAGATTTTGCAAAGATTCAGGTTTTTTTCCTTATTTAAATATCCCTTTTCTGTTACATTTGGTGCACATATTTGTGGATATGTTAGTTAACATGTTATGCTGTAGCTGAAAATGACAAGAAGGTTTTTCTATGCCAATCCCCTGTTTTTAGCTGAGTGAAAAACTTCCACAAAATAATCCTTGTCAGGTTAAAGGTTCGCATGCCTGGCCTCAATCTGAGAAACAAAAACTTGTTTTACTCCCTCCCTTTCCCCTCCCCCACATTCCCAGTCAAAAGCACACAAAATTGAAAGGTTTTGAATGGTGATGGTCCTGATCCATGAGTTTGGATCCAGATCTGGATTTCTAGGATTTGTAGGGATGTTCTGGCTGATGTTCATTTCTAGGCTTAGGTAGAGATGGACAAATAGCAAAGGTTTGAGGGATTTGATTTGGATAAGCACTCAAGTTCTTATCTGAATTTCCAAGCTATCCAGACAAACTAAGTTTCCAAAGACAGGCTGAAAACCTAATGAAGCCATGCTGTGATGTGGTATGCTTAATTTTTTATTTAACATTTGCTAAATTTTTTGAAGATGTAAAACTCTGTGGTCCAGAGTCTGTGTACCTCGCACAATCAAAACTCTTACTCACTTCAGGAAATGCTCTCATAATTCATGTGCATCACATATCCTAAGTCTTGTTCACACTGAAATGGAAAAGATATCTCTAACCATAATTAGAGCTGAGGCTGAATCTGAAAACCAAATTCTAACTACCAAAAGCATATCCATTAGCTCCAC
Source organism: Chelonoidis abingdonii (assembly GCF_003597395.2). NCBI lineage: Eukaryota > Metazoa > Chordata > Testudines > Testudinidae > Chelonoidis > Chelonoidis abingdonii. The sequence continues at coordinate 196,520,802 of NC_133769.1, forward strand.
CCCGCAAAAGTCATCTCCACTAGCTACAAAGTTTGGATTCTTCCCCAAAGGGACATTGAATCCTTTATCCTCCTGCTATTTCTGTAATAAGCAAAACTCAAACTCTGAATTCAAACTTCCCCACATGCAATATAAGATCTGACATTTATAGCTCAGGCTCATCTTTAACACGATGAACACCGCTCAGCACTTTTGTGCAGCCACAATATCCCTCCTTAGCTCTTTACTTACACTGCATTTGATGAAGGTGTAAAGCAATAAAACAATCAGTTAGCAGGTGTGTAAATGGAACCTGCAGCCAATAAAGTGTGGGAACAGAGACTTTCCACAGCAGGATCTGTTACAGTTCAGTTCTGGGCTGAGGAAACCTAGTGAAATAGGTTTCCCCTTCCTCCCCCAAACTTGTAGCCAGTCAAGGGGGAAAAGTCATTCCATTAATACTCACAGCTAATTGATATGCTTCTAACTCAGTAGATAAAACTTTTATTTGGTCATCCAAATCATTCCCACATGAAGTATTATGAATTCATCTCCTGTGAGGAACCATCAAGTTAAACTGACCCTTCATCTGATTTTTACCCACACAGGTACCTTCCTAAGTCCCAAACAGCAGCACCCCACCATTCTAACTCACTTATACTTACATACTTATGAGAGTGCACTTATGCCTCTGCAAAGTTTTAAACATTTCCTTTACCAGCCTGAGCAGCTAATGATTATTGCTGTAGTCCACATTCCATTAGTTTGATCGAACAACAGAACTGTGCATCTTGGGAAAGAGATAGATAGATATACATACAGCTCCTCGACAATGACAGATGCTAGCCCTCAATAAATTGGCTTAGCCAGAGGACATGTCAGTTGCATCCCTCATAAACAAAAGAAATTCTTCAGAAAATTAGTTCTGTGGACAAACCATTGGCTCCAGCCTGGGAGATAACAATCAAAACAAATTCTCTCTCTGGCTCCCAAGATGCACTCCTTATTTTATAAGCAGAAAAGGATATTTATGGACTTGGAATCTGGTCTATGGTTGGGAAAAGACTTGTACTTTATGCAGTCTCTTTTATAACCCACAAGAAAACAACCATGCCAAGATCTGTGGGACATATCCTGCCCTGTTTATTCAGGGGTAAGTCCCTGAATGCCATGTGAAAACACCCTCTAGTCCAGAGATGGCCTGGCCTGGGAAGGTTTCACAATGTCAGAAAGTTTTGCAGCTTTTTTCTGACATTTCTGATTTCTCTTCCCCATGTTTGAGACTTGCAGCTTTATAGAATTGGATGGAAGGGGAGGAAACATTCTGTTCCTCGGAAGTCAGGAATTTCCTCAGCAGAATGGTTTTACATTGGATTCCCTGCAAGAGAGCCGCTAAGAGTAGGTTTCATATTAGGTCTTTCATCCTACCCCTACCAGCCCTGATGGGGAAAAAGAGAAATCTAGGCTTGCTGCATGGGCTACACATATTTCCTAGGCCAGTGATAGTCAGACCTCAGCAATTCAGGATCCAAATCAGTGATCACATTACCCAAAAGAGCCACAGAAGTATGAATTCATTGTCTCATTTATTATAGTGCTATTCATATTTAAACAGTATGATGGGAAATATTTCATTTACATACATATATAACATCCTTGCAGCAAATAAGTTAATAACTTAGTGCAAGATGATAACTTAATTGGTTAATAACATAATAAAAGCATCCTGATTGGCTGATAATTAAATCACAGTGTTTTAATATCATGTATTGCCAAGAGCCACAGGAGTCACATTAAAAAGCCACTTGCGGCTTGCAAACTGCAGTCTGAATATCACTGCTGTAGTCTGATCCTTTCTCTTTCTAAGTCCTAGCTCCCTAAACCAAACAGTTCTCAGCTTGTTTACCTCCTCTATTGACCCTACATTAGCATAGCTAGCGGGGTGCAGGGGAAGCAGCGGCTTCCCCTCAGCGCATTTTTAAAAAAATGATGCCTGCTGGACAGAGGGCCCTAGCATGGCACAGGAGCCTGGAGCAAGGGGGACAGGACCCTGCGAGTGGGGCCGGGTGGTGCAGCCCGGCAGGGGACACCTGCAGAGCACACTGGGCAGGAAAGACTCTCCTGGGACGGTGGGGGGATGGGAGTATCTGCACCCCGGGAAGCCTGCAGGAGTCCTGAGCTGGGCTAGGGTTAATCTGGGGGGGAAATGGGAGGAGTCAAGGGGGGCATGGCCAGAGGAGGAGTCAAGGGGGGGTGCTTTTTTATGTTTGCTCCCCCTACACTTAAAACCTGGCTATGCCACTGCCTACATACCCTAGCCTGGGACTGTAATTCTGGGAGATATTGAATAGCTCAACAGGAGCGCCCAGAGACAGAGTTATTAAATAGTTTCTTTATTACACAGCATTCACCTGAAGGTGAACATATGGCTATAGAGAGTTACCAAATCCCTTACATAATGAGCAAAAAGAGCAAGATAAAGGGCCTGATCTTAGACTACTGAAATCAGTGACAGCTTTGCCACTTCCATGAGAACACGATCAGAATGTAGGAAGATAAAGAAACTGATAATTGACCACATTAACAGCAGGGAAGGGGAGGATAATTATTGCGGTTCAGAAATGATGAAAAATAATATTTTTCAAAAGTTAGGAATAGGATGATTAGCTTAATATGAGGCACTGCAAACATTTTATAAAGGGAGAAAGTATTATGGTAGAACAAAGAGAAGGATCAGCAGTTAGGTTATTTTATTATTGACTACAACATGACAGGATTTAGTTAGGAGTAATGCTGACACTCAATTTGTATTTGGAAGTTGACTAAAACTGCATGAAATTAAGCTTAAGAAAAGTGATAAATGTGTACACAGCCAGGTGAGGAAGCTTTAGATGACATGTCTTAAACATTGCCATTATCCATCCCAGTGTAAAAGTTGTATGCTCCAATGAAAGGGGATGACGTGGCAAAATTTTCAAGTGACAAGCTATTTACAGTGCCCTATTTGAGGCACATAAAAAGGGGACTGTGAGACAGCCAAGGAGTGAGAGGGAGTGAGGGAGCTGCCTGCAGAAGACTTGAAGCATGGGGCAGACTTGCTAAATGAGCTAACCAGAGACAACTGGTGCTATGAAGGAACCACAAGCAGCTGGTTCCTTAGAAGAGAACTGAAACAGTTGTTTAGGGGAGCTGACTCTGAGATGTCTACAGAGGAGTCAGCTCTGAGCAGCACAGCTACAAGCTGAATCCAGGCAGGTCACCCCTAAAAACTCATGAAAAGGAAAAGTACTAAATGAAGAAACCAGGCCTCAGGACAAATTTTTGTGACTCTGAGTTTTACTTTTGAGTTACTGTCTGAATAAACCCAGACCCTATGAGGATGGTGACTGGACAAGCAAGTGTGTGGAATCTCTGTAAAAAAGGGCCTGGAAGAAGGAGATTAAAAGGCAGGGCAGAGCAGAGACACTTTGACTGCAAGAAAGTGTATGGGCCCAGCCAAGTCTTCTACATCTCATGCCTGAGCAGGGACTTGAATCTCCCCTCCTCCAAGAGAAGCCATGGAGGAAATTTTACTAGTAATGATACAGCAGCAACAGGCTGAGGAGGAGTGAAACAATCAGTTCCAGGAGGCCTTACTAGCCACTCATCAATGCATACAGGAGGCCCAGCTGGCCAAACAGGAAAGAAATCAAAAGTTCCAGGCCAAGGTGGCCAGGTTGTTCATGCAAGGTCCACAAAGCCCTCCCATGAGAGTGTTCCCTGCTGAGATTCTTCCAGGGCCCACCCTAATGAAACTGACTAGCTCTGAGGACACCAAATCTCAGGTGTTTCTGACAATGTTCAAATGGGTGGCAGCCAGCACTGGCTAGGAGAGGAGCTTTTGGACCACACAGCTCACCCCTTACCTGATAGGAAAGGCCCAAGCTGCTCACAGGGCCCTAAATGCAGAGGAAGCTCCATCTCAATCCACCCTGAAGGCTGCCATGTGGGATCAGCTTGGATTCTCCCCTGAGACTTATCAGAGGAAGTTTAATAGTAACTTTCCCAAAAGGGGGCAGCCCAAGGGCTGTTGCCCAACAGCTCCATGATTTGGCCACCCCCTGGGTGACTCCAGAAAACAAGACCATGGGTGACATCATGGACAGCATTGTTTTAGAATAATATTGAAAAATTCTCCCAGTAGCAGTACAAGCTTGGGTTCATCAGTTCTGCCCAGCAACCATTGCAGAGGCTGTAGAGATGACAGAGGATTTTGGAAACAGATGCCTGAAGTGTTGGAAGAGAGAAGTCATTTGAAGCTCATTGGAGCCAGGCCTGGATTCGGGGATCTCCAAACAAGGAGATATCTGCACTATTGGGCCTCCCTTGAGGTACAAAACTTATATCTTGTGGGGATCTCAAGGGCTTAGTGCTCCAAGACTCCAGACCCCAAGGGGGCCTTTGGTAACTGGTCCAGATGGCTCAATCAAGTGTTATCATTGTGGGGAACTGGGACACATGTGGTGAGAACGCCCCATGATCGGGTGTGATTATCTCAGGTGTTACTTCATCCAGCAGAGTAAGACCTCAAACCCACTGGGGGGGCCATAAGACCCTTAATGATTCCCATCATGATAGGGAACCAGAAAGAAGGTCTAATTGATTCTAGCTGTGGCCAAATTCTCCTGAGCTGATACTTGCTCCCACCCAAGGCCCTTGAAGCTGATCACACAGTTCAGATTTCCTGCATACCTGGGGAAAGTCATACTTACCCAAACATCTTTTACAAGTAGCTGACCAGGTAGGGTGTCTCAGGGTAGGGGTAGTGGAGCATCTTCCTTGGCCTGCAATCCATGGTCAAGATTGGAAGCACCTCTTTGTCCTCCTGAATAAAAACTTGGTGCCTTTTACCCGAGATAGCTCGCAAGAACCAGATCAGTCTTGGGCCTGTGCTGACGGTGCCCTAACATAGTCTTAGTCTCGAGGAAGCCTGCCCCAAGAAGAAGATCTCCCAAAGGGCCCCTTCTCAACCTCCAACCATGAGATCCTACTTGCTCTGTACTACCATCCTCTAGATCAGTGGTTCTCAAAGCCGGTCCACCGCTTGTTCCGACAATGTCCCTGGTGGTCCGGGCTGGTTTGTTTACCTGTCGCATTCACAGGTTCTGCTGATCACAGCTCCCACTGGCCGCGGTTCACCGCTCCAGGTCAATAGGGGCTGCAGGAAGCAGCAGCCAGCACATCCCTCAGCCCATGCTGCTTCCCGCAGCCCACATTGGCCTGAAGCAGCAAACTGCTGATCTAGATGACACCTTTGATTGCATCACTGCCAGAATGCTAGGTCACGGTGATCAATGGGAAGGTCACTCTGGGACTTGAGATTAGCGTCCTCCATCCCAATGGTCAGAAGGAGAAGACTTAGGACCCCAGCTCCTGAAACTGACAGATATAGGAGTTAAGGGGTCCCACTTGAGGATGGGCTGTTCACTGGATAGAGAAAGCAATTAGAGACCACGATGTACTTGTATCTGGATGTATTTTCACCATTTCCAGGACAAATCTCCCTTGTGACCCACCAGATTCATATGAAATTGGGTATCCGGCCTAGTTGAAAGTTCTATCCCATCCTGGAGGGGTTGAAGTTCCAGTTCATACAAGAGATCCAGATGTTAAAAGTAGTTATGATTGAGGAGTCAAGAAGACCCTAGTGTAGTCCAGTGGCCCTTGTCCCAAAACTGGATGGGACCATTCAATTCTGCAAAGACTTCCATCAAATCAAAGGAAACTCTGACTTTGATGCTACCCAAAGTCTGAAGTTAATGACCTGCTTGACCAGCTTGGCCACACCTGGTGCATCTCAGAGTTAGACTTAACTAAGGGCTATTGGCAGATCCTACTCTCCCCAATTCCTGTGCCAAGACAGACTTTTCAACCCCCTGTCATAAACAGATAGTTAAGGGTTAATGTCTCTTTTACCTGTAAAGGGTTAAGAAGCTCAGTAAATCTGGCTGACACCTGACCAGAGGACCAATAAGGGGACAAGATACTTTCAAATCTTGGTGGGTGGAAGTCTTTTGTTTGTGCTCTTTGTTTTGTTCGTTCTCGGGACTAAGAGGGACCAGACGTCAATCCAGGCTCTCCAAATCTTTCTGAATCAGTCTCTCATGTTTCCAACTTGTAAGTAACAGCCAGGCAAGGCGTGTTAGTCTTATTTTTGTTTTCTCAACTTGTAAATGTTCCATTTTGCTGAGAGGATTTTGCCTCTGTTTGCTGTAATTTTGAACCTAAGGCTAGATAGAGGGGGTTCCTCTGGGCTATATGAATCTGATTACCCTGTAAAGTATTTTCCATCCTGATTTTACAGAGATGATTTTTACCTTTCTTTCTTTAATTAAAAGCTTTCTTTTTAAGAACCTGATAGATTTTTCCTTGTTTTAAGATCCAAGGGGTTTGGATCTGTATTCACCAGGGAGTTGGAAAAGCCTCTCAAGGCTGCCCAGGGAGGGGAAGGTTTTGAGGGGACAGGAAGTGTTCCAGACACTGAAATTTCTGGATGGTGGCAGTGTTACCAGATCTAAGCTAGTAATTATGCTTAGAATTGTCCATGCAGGTCCCCACATCTGTACCCTAAAGTTCAGAGTGGGGGACGAACCTTGACACCCCCATAGGCCTTTTTCAGTTTATTAATATGCCCTGTGGTTTACACATCATCCCAGCCACCTTACAAAGACTAATGGACCAGGTGTTGTCGTGCCACACCAACCCTAAGCAGCAATCTACCTGGATGACATGGTAATCTGTAGTCAGGACTGGCCAAACCACCTCAGGATATAGCCACAATCCTTTAGGCCCTATGGGATGCCAATTTAACCACAAACCCATTAGGGAAGCAGAAGCCCACCTATTTAGGGTATTTTAAAGTGGGGAATGGTAAAGTACAACATTTGATCAGCAAAGTGGAAGCCCTAGACAACACACCCATTCCAAGAACAAAAAGGAAGTTTGGGCATTTCTTGGGCTAGCAGGGTATTTATAGTTGATTTGTGCCCCAGTCTGCACAAAGGGCTCCCCTTACTGATCTCAAAAAAAAAAAACCCACACACCACACTACACCACACAGCCCCTCATCAGGTCACTTGGGCTTCCCCGCTGTGACTAGGCATTCCAAGAAATTAAACTGATTCTCTGTAACAAACCCACACTGAGTGCCCTGATTTTTCACAAGAATTAATTTTACACATGGACACCTCACAGGGAGTCCTGGGAACAGTACTGTTCCACATGTTCCAAGGTTAGGAACATCCTATTCTGTATATGAGCAGGAAACTCCTGCACCATGAAACTTGCTATTTGGTCCAAGAAGGAGCATCTAGCAATACACTGGGCCAGGAAAGCCTTTGTGCTATTATTTGTTGCGGACCCTGTAACAGAGTGCTGGGCAACAACACCTGAGCCAGCACTCTGGTCACTGAAGCATCAATTAAACACTGCATAACAGACCTGGTGAAAAAAAACCGTGCCCAACTGGTGGGTGGGGGAGAGCTGGAAGGCTAATAAAGCCATTAGGCAAAGGATACAAAAAGTCATAGGAAGGGAGTGAGGAGGAGCAGACGGAGAGAGATTGCTCTTCCCTGCTTGCCTCAGGAGCTGAGGGCTCCTTACAACTGTAGAAGTGCAGCTGTATAGTGTAAATAAGCTGCAACCAGCTGTTTTACCAGCATAAAGGTCTCTGAGCTGTTTGTGGACTTGAGCAGAGGCAGGAACAAGTGGACCTTGCCACAGACTTCTTTCTTCTCATCAGTGATCATGGAGTACTCCAGTGGTTCCAGATAAAAGATTCAAATATCTGAGTTAGTCACTGGTACCTCACCTTATGGCCTTTTGTTTTTGTATAGAGCATCGTCCCAGCAAGAACCAGGGACTCTGTTAGGGACAGATGAAGGTGACAAGCCATGCAGTGACTGACACACCCATTCCACGTAGGGGGTGGTATGTTAGATAGCAAAGGGAGTGAGGGAGCTGCCTGCAGAAGACACGAAATCTGGAGCAGTCTAAGCTAACCAGAAACACCTGACATGGGAAAGGAACTGCAAGCAGATGGTTCCTTAAAAGAGAGCCAAAGCAGTTGTTTGGAGGAGCTGACTCTGGGAAGTCTACAGGGGAGTCAGCTCTGAGCAGGACAGTTGCAAGCCAAATCCAGGTGGGTCATCCCCTAAGAATTCATAAAACGGACTAGATGAAGGACCCCTTTCACTCACTCAGGATCTGAGGAGAGCCATGCTTTGGGGACAGATTTTTGTGACTCAGAATTTTACTTTTCAGTTACTGTCTGAATAAACCCAGACCATATAAGGGTGATGATTGGACAAGCAAGTGTGTGGAATCTCTGCAAAAAATGGGCCTGGAAGAGGAAGAATAAAGGGCAGGGCACAGCAGACACACCCTGGCCACAAGAGGGCATACAGGGCCACCTACTCTTCTACAAGACCTAATTTTCAGAAAATGGATGCTCAGCACTTTCTGAAGATCAGGTCCCTTTAGGTGATTTTTAGGGGGCCCACCTTGAGACACTAGTTACTTTTGAAAATCTTGCCCATATGTTATTGAACTTAAAGCACATAGTGGTTAATTTAGTTAAGCATTCTAGCTCCTTTGCTAAGGATTATCTTACATGATGCCAGTGCTTACTTTGTGCACGGATTTGTCAGGGCTGAGTCCTGGCACCTCTAGGCTTAGCAGTTCATAGTCCCAGCATCTAAGGGCTTGTTGCATCAGTCATTAATGTAAAAACATTGCTTGAGCCCTAGCATCTAATTGTTTGAGCCCCAGCACCTCTTTCATTACAAATTAAACATTGCAGGGGGCACATGTCTACCACTAAATAAGAATAAAGCCTTGGGTTAAGCAGGTGCTTTATTCTGGTTACAAAGATTTTTTTTAGACACATCTGACATAATTGAGATCAGAGTCTCACTTTTATTTCTCTAAATATTGGAGCTGGTCAAACCACTGGAGAACTCTTTTCATGAAAAAGATTCATTAAAGTTTTGAAAATTCTAAAGATTTCAACCATCAAACTTCTTTTAAAAAGCACATTGAAACACCCAACATGAGCAACTCTGGGTATAAAACAAATATGTTGATTCTCTTCTGTGGAAGAAGTGTGGCATTATAAAACCTTGCTAGCATTTAATAAAATGTTTATTAAAATATAAATACAGAATTAAGACAGCATATCTCCAGGACCTGGCAATGGGATACAGTGAATCAACAGTCTAAGCAGAAGAAGAACATTTACCAAAAGTTGTTCCATAGCTCTTTTATGCCCTTTGTGAAATGCGTTGATAATTCAACAAGAACTAGATGGAAACAAGTGCCCAAATCACAAAGCCACCATAGGCAATCATGAAAGAGCAAATTAATTGCATTGGTTATGGAAAGCAAATTATTGCTCTTCTAGAGTATAACTCTGAGCTCTCCCAGGGCTGGCTTCAAGCCCTTTCAGGGCAAGAGCAGGTGATCACCCCACTACAGTATTGTACAATATAGCTACTTCTCTAACAATAGTTGTCCTGTTTAACAATATACAGTGGGTGGGGTAGTCCCTATTCCAACAACTGACCCCGTCCTGTCTCCACTTCAAGTTGCTGGGATAGTGTCACAGAACTGGAAAAAGGTAATCATGTTGGGTGACGTGTGCAGTCTAACTTGGCTGTTGAAGTATTAACCGTGTGTATCAGCAAACAAACCCACACTCCATCAAAAAACTCCCGCTTCTAAACATTTAAATTCTAATCCCTAGTCTACTTTAGTGAAGAATGACGATTCATCAGCAGTATCACTTATGGGTAGTGACAAGGTAGGCCTGAAAATCAGGGTCATGCTTAGAGTATGCAGCCCTCCCCCATATGTGACTTTTTTTCCTGAGAGGGAGAGAGTAAATTATCTACTCTAGATTTTATAGAAGAATTTGCCAAAATGCATTTGTCTTAAGGCTTCTGCCCTTAGGAAGCTATGCAGGAAGTAAGAGCAAATTCAAGATGAGTTCTGTTACAAAAAATGACTTTCACAACACACAGGATCCCATTGTGTCCCACAGTCCATGTGTGGATTGAGCCTTCCTCTCTCCCTTTACACACAAAAGAGCAGCCCAGCTCCCTCTGGCACAATTCACCCTCTCGCTAGGACCCCACAGAAGACTTTTCACAGAACTGGGATCTGCACAAGGGGAAGGACTAGGACTAGGCCAGTGAATGGGCAGCCTCAGATGGGGTGGGACTGGAGCCACCTACTGATCCTTCCCCTGAGCACTGTGGAGATTTCTGGAACGGTATTATCTTGTCCTCAGTGCCCCCTCAGCAGGTACCCTCCATGGGGAGACCAGAGTAATGCAGCTCATGGGTGCTACACTGCCAGGAAACAAGGAGAATAGCTCCTCATTGGTGACATGAAGCCTGTGCGGAAGTATGGACCTCTGTGTGGATGGCCCTGCCTTCCTGTGAGTCTCCAATCATTATAGTTCCTCAGGTTCCTCCAGGTTACCTGGAGGCAATGTCTGAAGCAAAGTGTAAGGAGAAATTACTATCATTCACTTTCTTCCTCGTGTTTTTCCAGGGTAAGTTGGTTGGGATTTGCAATAGGCCTTCCACTTCCTGCACCCCTTGGGATGCTCCACAGGTGTGGGATGTGTCTGTCCTGTGAAGTTCATTTCCATAGAAGGAGTTCAGGTCCAGCAGAACTTAGAATGGCGGTGGGCAACCTGAGGCCCATCAGGGTAATCCTCTGGCAGGCAGCCACATAGTTTGTTTACATTTGCACAGCCACCTGCAGCTCCCGGGGCCACGGTTCGACATTCCTGGCCAATGGGTGCTGCAGGAAACAGCATGAGCCTCAGAGACATGCTGGCCACCGTCTCCCGCAGCTCCCATTGGCTGGGAACTGTGAACAGCAGCCACTGGGAGCTGTGGGTGGCCATGCAAATGTAAACAAACTGTCTCATGGCCATCAATGGATTACCCAGATGGGCCGCTTAGTAGCTATATAGGGCTGTGGTTGAGAATGATGATATCTAAACAGGGCAAGCTGGATAAGAAGAGAGGACAGAATTGTAAGCAGTCATGCTGGTGAGAGAAGTTAGACATATCAGGGAGGAAAGGAGTATTAACAAGATTTTTCTTTTCGGGTACTTAGACAAGGGAATATTTTAGAAGCCTCAGTGGGAGATTTATGGACACAGTGAAACATAGGCAGAGAAACGTTAAATTCAGTTGGAAAAGGTCACCTATTGTGCAATCATAGAATTATCACCTAAGGGTTTTAGCTCCCATCAACACAGTATCCAAGTGCTTCACAATTCAATTACATTTTATGGTGCAGTGCCTAATAGACTTCATGGAGTCTTCTGGCTTACCTGGTAATAAGAGGTTTCTGTCCAGTTAAGATGAGAGAGCTTTCTCAAAGAGAGCGTTGTAGTATGCTTTAAAAGAAGAGTAAACTCCAGGTTGTCTACGTTCTCTGGAAGCTCATTCCATCCCCAGATCAAGAATGCTTTATTCCTATATCTTGTGAGCTTTGCCCTGGGTTTTGAGAGTTTCATTGTCCCAGAAGAGCATCCGTGTCTTGGTAGGTCATAGATGGACTTGCAGTTGCAGATATAAGTGAGTCTTTATCCATTAAAAGCTTTGAAGATCACAACCAAGGCCTTGAAATGACATCAGAAGTAGACTAGGAGTTAGTGCAGAGAACAGAGGATTGGGTGATATGTTCACAGCACCCCATTGCATTGAGGTGGCAGGTGGCTGCATTTTGCTGAAATCTCTGCAGTGCTTACCCATTCAGTGAACTACAGTAATCCAGTCTGTCCAGTCTGGGGTAGATAAAGATGTTGATTATTGTGGCCAAGTTTTCATGGGAGAGATGACATTTCCATGCAATCTGAAGATGGAAGGATGCTGTTTCTGCCACAGGTGGTACCTAATCATTTAAAGTTAATGAAGAGTCCTTGAAACTTCATACCACCATGGTAAGCAGAGTGGGTTTGTGGGTAGATTCCTATTATGGAAGCAGAAGACGGTGTTCCAGTTAACTCCCTGAAGCATATTCCCCTTCCAAGCAACATCAGGTAGGTTGTGTTTGAGACACCTCTCCTTCATTCAGGGGTTGATCTCCTTCTAGCCAGTGTGACGTCGTGGCACTTGTTGCTTCTGTGGAAGTTGAAATATAGAGGTGGCGGGTGATGCTATGTTGGCAGAACAGCCCTGTCATCTCACCATTTATCTAAGTCATCTCAGATAGGTATTGAAGAAGAGTGGGTACAGGGTGGATCCCTGGGAGATTTCATGGGGGGCAGAGGGCTTGGTGGAAGAGAAGCCTGTCCCCACTCTCTAGGTGAGGGAAGATTGGAGCCGTTATGCAGCATAGTGCTGTGCTGTTTAACTCCTGCTGTATCAATAAGTGGCTCAGTATTGGTTGATTGTTCCAAAAGCTATGGAGAGAGAGAGTAGTATCCGCACTGAGATGTGGCCTCCATCCTTTGCCATGAGGCGGTCATCTTTTAGTGCTGCTAGGGCTGTGTCTGTGCTGTGACATGGTCTGAAGCATTTAGAAGAGGGTTGTCAAACACACATTCAGTTATATGCTCCCCCAGGACCCTTTCCTGTGTCCCGCAGATCTATAGCTGCTGCACTTCAAAGGAGCCAGCCTGAGTGGGAGGAGGGAGCTCATGCCTAATCAGTCACAGGGAGCTGAAGCATTTTTTCCTTCCCCACACTCCCACTGCTCCTGACCAGTAACCACTGCCACCAGAACTCCAGCAGCCCTGGTTTAAAGGACTCCTTCCTAATTTCTGTTTTTCCCCTTCCTGCTGCCACCTCCATGGGCCATTTAGCAAAAGCATCTGAAGGCAAAGGCCAATGTTGGAATAGAACAATCATATGATTTCATAGTTGTACTTTAAAAAAATTCAGATCAGCTAATTGCTGAATTTAAAATACCATACAAGTAAGTGATTTTGTAAGTAGAATTTTGATTTCTCATGTTGTTATCTTGTCTATAATCCTGGAAGTCTTTTAGATCTCTTTCAGTGGATCTTTTAAATCCACTTTATTGAGAAAACAAAGTTATATGGAGTTCTTGGCTAGTGCCTCAAATATTCTAAAATACTCTTCTAAGAGAGATAGAATATGAAAGGCAAAGGGGATTCTTTAACAATGAGACTGGGAAGTTGATGGGGGAAACCAAAGTAATACTTCTTTTTTTGACTTCATTACTTTAATCAATATATATATGATAGTCACAAGCCATATGATATTAATAGCAGTTGTACAGTAGCATTTATAAGTCCCATTTGAGATCAGGGTCCCAATGTACATTTTCACTAAGAGATATTGCTGCCACAAAGAGATATCCCCATTTATAGAACGAGACACAAATTAAGTGGCTTGCCCATGGTCACACAGGAAGTTTGTGGTAGAGCCAAGATCCTGGCTGTCCTGAGTTCCACTCCAGTTTCTTTACCACACGACTACACTTCATTTCTTCTACAACTTCAGACACTGGAAAACTAAATACTTGTTTAAGTCCATATTCTGATATTCTTGCACATTCCGAGTAGCGCCTTACTGCTTGAATGGTCCATTGATTTCAACAGGATTACCAGTGGAGTAAGGCACTATTCAGTGAGAGTAAATGAATCAGAAACTGCCTTTTCAATATTTAAAAGGACTCAAAATGGTATTAGTTATTGCCACAAACCAGAACACCAAAGAGAAGCCCACTTCAGCCTAGGGATAGTACAGATCTGACTACTTTCTGAACATGGTGAGTTGGGGTCCAACTTCAGTTTGTTTAAACTTTATCTTAGAAAATGATGCATTTCCATATAGTATAGATGAGCTCTACATTATAGCAGGCCTTCAGACTATCCTATCCTCCACTTAAAATATCTTTCTTTATTGTTTTCCATACAGTCCCTCAACTTGTAGCAACATTATTCCTGCTGGTTTTCTGGACACTTTGAACTCTGGCATCAGGTTTTTTACTAGTATTGAAGCTACAGAAAAGGGATTCTCGCAAATCAAAATAATATTTAATTCATATGTTAGTGAATTTCTTGATAGCAGTAAAGGAGAAAAATCATAGCCACTAAAGATAACAAAAAGCAAAAACGTAGCACACATTCTGCTAGCGAGTAGAATTACTCCATGTGTGGGAATAGGAATGGTCAGTTCTCACCTAGTATTATATTAAAGAAGATATTCGGAAACTACTGGAGCAGCTACCAGGATCTGAGCCATCATAATGGGAAATATTTTTAGTGTCCAAATCCAAAAGATTTTTAAAAATGTTTGGATGCAATGCAACAGGTTGAAAACTATGTCCAAAATAAATAAAAAATATTGTCTGAGTGTTTTTCAGTCATGCCAACCCAGATCTAGCTAAGCTATAACAATAAACTAAGAGCCTATTTTTTTGGTGATAGATACTTGCTCCATTGCGGAACTGGGATTTTAACTCAGTTGCATTTATTTTTGGAATACTCCATTTAAATTAAAACCTGTGAGACGGTTACAGTAGTGGCTTACCTCTCCATTGTCAGATGTGGCTACTGCCTCAGGTTCACTCATCTTGGTTGGATAGTTTTAGTTCTCCAGCTACACTAACAACTACAATATCCACCTCTTGCAGAGTAAGGAAAAATTTTGTTTGATTTTTGAGTATAGAAAGTATCAGGCCACAAGGAATTATTGTATGAAAGGCACGGGCATAGTATTTTGGTACTATACAATATTTGTTTAGGTGGAGAAAATCTGTAGGCATCAGCTACACCTACGTACTAAATTGATTAGGGCAAAATTCAGACAAAAGAAATTTTACTGGTGATATTCTCAGCCCTAAAAAGAATGGCATCATAGCTGAAAATAAGCATTTCCCTCTACATAATCCCTGTATGTTCAGATCAACAGAGCTATCAATATCATCTGAAGTAGCGCCATCTGATGACATCCAGTAATGTCACAAATGGGAAGGACAGAGTAAGGAACCTTACAGCCTAAACAATGGAGTCAATACCAAAGTTACACAATCCACTATTTTATTGTCTCACTCCAGTCTGATTATAACCTTTCCCAGCTGGTGCCGCCAGGTCTCTCGGTGCAGGTTTGCTGAGGACTGGAGGAATTTTATCCATCTCAGTGAGGTGCCTCCTTTTTCCCACCGGATCCATGGGGTTTAATTCTAATAAGACAAATCTCTGAAGCCCAGTTCTGGCTAATAAAGTAATATAAAGAAGAGTAAGAAGCAGTTCCCAGCAATGTACTCCCTCTCCAGGTAGTCATGTTACAGTGTTCTTCAGATGTGTGCATGTGTGGTGTGTTTCTCTCTCTCTCCCCTTCTTGCAATTTACCCCTTACTTGTTTAACATGTTACCATCCCTACTAAGCAATCATTTGCATGTATTATTATTACTAGATTCAAAGGTGGAAGCCAAACGGTCTCTGTCCAAGCAAGGAAAGTACATGAAGTTAAAAGAAAAATTCTCATGTCAGTTGGAGTTTTCTGTTTTCCCTTTTTTTTTAAAAAAAAAAAAAAACTCTTCTGAGAAAAAAAAAGTCAGGGGATTTACTGAAAGCTAAGTCGGTTGGTTATGAGTCACCTTCATGACTTATAAAGGGTCTCAAGTTGTTTGGAGCAGGCTTTCTTTGCCCAACTTGTGCTGCAAGGATATCAAGGTGACCAGCCAGACCAACAGACCTGCCATGCAACTGCTGCTGCCTCAGTTGCTTCCCTCCCCCTGTTTGTTTCATTTTCTCTCTCTCTCTCTTTAGAAGAAGAAAAAAAACCAACAAGCCCAGTGCTCTTGGTTAACAAGTGAGACAGAACAAAGGAAGTCTGTGGCCTTCTCGCTGCATTGGTTTTACTTGCATCTTTCTGTAAAGAAATTGCCTCATAGCAGGTAGGTTTTGTTGGTTGTTGGTTTTTTTTATAATGAAAATATCATGTGTTACAGGAGACGTGGAGCTGTCCAAGGGAGGGGACCCATAGACAGGGTTCAACGGAGCTCAGGAACTTAAATTATCAGTGCAGGCTCAGCTTCAGAAGTGTGTGCACACACACATCCACACACAGAGATGCACCTTCAGAAAGCCAAACTCACACACAGATATGCACATTCACAGGAGCACAGACACCGTTCCATCACTGCCTTTGTATCAGATTCAATTCTATAGATTCATACACTTACATATGACTGAAGTCACATTGCACCTAGGGAAGACAAACACATGGTGGATTCTGTTGCTGCTTTTTAATTCCTTTCTGCCTCCCACACCTATTTTTTAACTTGTTTTGAGATGCAGGTTAAAAGATTATGTTATATAAAATGTCAGTTATAAACTCCTATATTAAGAAGTTTATGACTCAAACGTAAGTATTCCTTCTGGTCTTCAACTTGCCATAGAGACTGTCAGCTGGGAAAATAACCGGGTTTACAGATTTATTTTGGCTTTTTAAATTTTAGGGATGCAAATTAAAATGGAGAGGTGGCCAGTTCTGGACCTCATTTTACCAATACAAAAATGAAAAATACCTCCTTTAAAAGATTCAAATGCACTTCTGTAATTTGGGTAAGGCCTTTTTCATTATTTTTCTTAAAATGTTAATGTTTGGAAAAGCATACTCATACAAACTTCTTATAACTTGTTTGATAGGCATAGTCATATTAACAAAACTGCTGTGGTATGCTGAGCATTGACACCTTGCTTTGTAAAAATTCTCAAGTTTACAACTCAGCAATAAAAATTGACTGTGGACTAAAATTTGGCATTCAGTCTCAAGGCCTCGCCATGCTTTTATTTTATTTTTAATGTGTCTATTTTTAAGTACAAAAGTACAAAAACACATTTTATAAAAAAAATATGCTAAAGGATTTTAAAGATATTTATTCAATAATGTGAAGTAAATCTTTGGGGGGCAGTTTAATATTTAAGTGAACAACCTTTGAAAAATTTGCTGTTTTAAAAAAAATGTTAAACACATCCTTCTTTGAAGTTCTTCCAGTGTCTTGAGTAAATATTGATTCTCTTATTGAAGAGAATGGAACAGAGCTGTCAGATTAAATACCTTTCAAATAATTTTTAATGAGTACTGTACTCTAACTCAGAAATTCCAGATGTCCATATAAATATAGACAGAGAACATATTCTATGCATACCCAGAAATGGGAATTCAGTGGTGTTACTGTACATGTCTTATGCCCACTTTTCAAAGTTTAATATCACTAGAATTTTTAAGTTCTTCTAAATATTTAGGATAATTAGAATATATGATAATCAAATTATTTGATCCCATTTGAAACTCATACATTATGCACAACTGATGCCAAATAGTTTTTTTTTTTTTTTGGAAATGCAGTGGAAAACATTCCCCAAAGAGACTTTTATACTGTACCAAGTTTCAGCCTTTCTAAAGTGCATAAAGTGTGGCACCTTGGTTTATTTTCTTTTATGGAAGACAGACTCCACCAGCTTTACTGACACTGACTAGCATGGTACTATGCAGTGTAAGTAAGAATGGGAGGATCTGGCAGTGGATTTTTTTTTAAAACTGTTAATGAAAGTGAATGATTGGCAGCACCTGTTAGAGTAAGATATGGGACAGTAGGTCCTCTGCAAGCTTTTTCAGCCAGTCCATCTGCAAAAATACCTCAGTCCAGACTGCCAAACACACCTGGTTTTTCTCCTCCAAGTGTTGAGCCTCTGGTCACTGAGTAGGGAATAGATTGAGATTGTGCATGTGATCTGTGTCTCATTTGAACTCAGGTATGCAGAGGCAAAAGGCCAGTATAGTAAGAACCTGTGCCAAAGCCCCCTGAAGTCAATAGGAGTCTCTGCATCAACTTAATGGGCTTTGTTTGGATTAAGCCCTGACACAGCCTGAGCATTCAAACAAGTTTGTAACTAAAGCTAGTTGTGAGTATTTCCAGAATTTGGGCTTTGGTGAACTGTTTCTTCTCTCTTGCATTCCTCCACAAAGAGGAGGATTTGTAATGGAAGTGTTGGCACAACCTTCCCTTCAACATCACAAAGCACAATGCTGTAATGATTTTTTGCAGTACACATTTCCTTTATCCTCCCTGAAATGATTCAGTGCTTTAGCAAGCTGGAAAATGAATTATATGAGAAGTAAAATACAAATGTGTTTATAGTTTCTCCAAGAAGTCTTAATTATCATATATTAAAGGGGATTTTTTAATTATCAGCTTTCCCTCTTCTTCTGGATCTAGGGCAACTGATCTGATAAAATCATGCCCCCTTGAAGTCAATGGCAAAACTATTGACTTGAGTCCAGAATTTCACCATGGTATTTAGGATTTCTTAATTTCAGCAGGAAGTGTGATCTAACCTAATTGGGATGACTGTATTAATATGTTTTTAGTTTGTTCTAACGTACTGAAACATGTTGCACCAATCACGGCAGTGATCACAGCAACATTCTAATAATCTCTGTTTTTACCATATGCTACAGACATGAGTGACAACCTGTAGCCAATGGAAGTTTTACTATTTACTTCAATAGGGTTAGAATATCATTCTAAATTGGCAAATTAGGGTTTCTCCTCATATCATAAAAGAGCCTTTGGGAAAGAAATATTGAAAATTACATTTGCTTTCAAATGAACAAATTATTGTCTCTGTTTCAGTGTTTATTAGTCCCTTTTGGAATACATACCAGTTTATCTGTATTCTCCCTTAATTCAATTGGATTTGAGACAGATTCTGCCACCCTCGCTAATTCTGAGTAGCGCCTTATTCCTTGAGAAATGCCCCCTAAATCAAAGTAGGTCAAAATCAGCACATTAAAGTGTACTGAACAGTTTATTTTTACACCACCTCAAAGTGGCTACGATAGTTGCACAGTCTGCAATGCATGTGTTCATGTTCTGAACAGCAGCAAACCTAAAAGGCAGGTTGTGCTGGTCGTAGTGCATTATGCTACGTGGTCCACAGAAACACGCAACCAATTCATAATTACGTTACAATAGTGAGACATGTACAGGTATTGCATGTTCCGAGGAGATTAAAGATAAATAATGATTCTATCTTTATTATTATTAGCTTTCCACTAATAATTTGGGCTTAGAAAAGCAGGGCTTTTTACTGAAATATAGAGTAACAAGAAAGTTATGAATGTGATGAATTGTCATATTCTGGAAGAAGCCTTCAATGCAAAGTCAGTCATATGTATTATACTTGTATTATTATTAAATATATTTATCATAGTAGTTTTCCAGAGGCCTCAATGAGGATTAGTAACATGTTGCATTAGGCACTGTACAGAAATAGAGGTGTACAGAACCCCTGCCCTGAAGAGTTTATATTGGAGACAAATTCTATATTTTTATACTTATATGAAAGGTGGGATGAGAAGGAAACAGTCTCATATGTAAGTTTGCTATCTTTTATATTTTATAATTAAACATTAGTGTATCCTAGCTGCCTCTCACCCTAGCCAGCAGATTTCTTGTAGGTGTCATGGTAGAAGTGGATTTCAAGGCAGGATTTGAAGTAAGAGAGGGGAGTCATTTTTCAGATCTCCATGCATAAGGGATGGAGTAGGAGAAAGCAGGAGGAAGATTGTGCAAGGAGTGGATAAGTACAGTAAGCGAGCAGTTGAGGCACACATCGTTGGTGTGCAGGGACGACACAACATGAAACAATACCAGATAAGTCAGGAGGGCAGAGTTGTGACTGACAATAACAGTTACAGTAAAAATCTTGAAACTGATACAGTAGAAGCAAAGGCATCATTTAAGTGACTCAAAGGGAAGGGAGGCCAGAGCAATGGACAAAGAAAATGATCTTCACAGCTGCATATATGAGGGACTATGAAGATGTCAGGGAAGCCAGAGAGCAGGAGGTTGACGTAATCAAGGCAGGAGATGATGAGGGCATGGATAAGGGAGAGCAGAGAGGGTTTTAGAAGCAAAATAAGAAGTTCCAGTCTGGTCATATTAAGTCTACATTGATAGTGAGATATCCAGAAGGAGATATCAGAGAGGCAAACTGAGATTCCAGATTCAATGGAGGGCTACAAATCAGAAGTGGCGAAGTAGATCTGTGAATCATTAGCAGATAGACACCATGGTGATCGCCCGGAGAACAGATGTAAGACACACCCAGGATGGAGCCCTATAGAATGGGAGAGGGAAAGACCTGCTGAAAGAGACACCAAAGAAAGGATCAGTGAGGCAGGAGGAGAGAGTCACAATAGCTAAGGGAAAACAAGATTTTAAGAAGGAGAGTGTGGCTGACAGGGTCAAAAGCATCAGATGGATCAAGGTGGAGGAGAAGTTAGCCTAAAAGAAATAGACAGACCCTGGTGAGAGCCATTTCAGTGGAAACTATATTGGAGGGGATCCAGGTTGGAGTTGGAGGTTAGGAAGTAAAGGCAAGGGTTGTAAATGGCATTTGAGTTGGAGAACAAGCAAGATACTTTGGTGTCACTAGTAGGAGGAGGAGAGGGTGCTGGAAAGAGGAGGAGGGAGGTCACACAAGATTGTGTCAATCTTTTCTATGAAAATTTACATGGGGAGGTAAGAGGGGATTTTATTTTATTAAGTATGGGTGGAAGGATAGAACATCATTTCCATTACCTAAAAAGCCAATTTCTACAACCTGGCAAGAGGGCACCATCATATCCACAAACTTGCTAATGTAATGGAAAGCAGACAGCTGTGCAAAAAGCTGTTACAGAGGTTCAGCAAGAGGAAATCTCATTTCTCACCACTTCCTGATACAGTAAGACTCAGTTGTTGTTTTAGAACTTAAAAATAAAACATGTAACAGGATTATGGAATTTACACAATGACTGAAGCATAATGGGATGCCCAATTCACCCACATACACAGGGCCCTCTCTACCACCTAAGTCCCACACTGATAGTCAATGGGGCAGTGGGGACAGCAAAGCACCACAGACAGGGTCTTTGTGCTCACCAGAACTGCCTCCCCTCCAGATTTTGGCTAGAGGAGCTGACTGCACTAATCTCAAGCTCCAACCTGCTGCTTCTAGCTTTTCTTGTAGCCAAACAATAATGTGGGAAGTGTGTATATGTAGCTTTTCCTCTCAACCACCATCAGAGGCTATTGGCTTTTCTGACTGCTGGAGGGAACCAGCTCAGCCATGCCCCTTTGTATTCCATCTGCCTCAGTCTTTCTGCGGGGAGAGTGTGCACTAGAGAGCAGGCTGAAAAAGAAGAGTGCCTCCCACAGCAAGTTGCTGATACTTGCCAAAGACCCAACATTGTTTTGGTTAGTAAAACCTATGGGAATCTGTGGGAAAACTCTAAAAGGATTTAAATACATTGGGGATGTATGATGCAAATGCTGCTTACCTGGGACACATTTCAGATAATGCAGCCTGATGAAAATGAAGGGCACTGCTCATATATGCTGATGGGATCTTCTGATGAAATCAGTGGCAGTGTTCCTTGTGATTTCAATGGGCTTTGGATCAGGCCCTTAAGTGAGATGTCTGCCCATTGGACAATAGCAGGGAAATAAGCAACGGTGAATGTAAATTTATTAAAAATGGGAAACAAAAAAAAAATCCATTACTGGAATGTCTTTCCATCTAAAGTACAACTAAGTTGGATGCTTTGTCCTCAAAAAAGCAATGAAAGGTTAACCTTGTATCCCCATTCCACACTCACCTCACAGTGGTGCTGAGGTAAGTATTGCAAAAGCTTCAGAGACCTTTTACCTCATTTAAACATGCTGTATTATATTTGCATTTCTAGGTTAACAGCTGAGGTCAATGGGAGTTTTGCCTGAATAAGTAATGCAGACAATGGCCCTTAATCACTGTTTTAATCCTGGGTCTGGAAATTTCCAAACCACTGTTTTTTAGCTCACTAAAAACTCTATTCTCTTTGGAATTTTTGTTCGCCTCTTAGATATTTCACTTGAATCATGCACACATGTAAGTAGTTTCATTTTGAGTGGAGTAATGCAGAAGGTAATTTCCCTAAAATCTCTAAATTAGACCACAGATTCATGACATTTTAACTTCCTCTTTGCACTTTTGTTGATAAATGTAAGAATGTTATACAAATACGCAAAGGTCTCAGTCACTTATATACAAAGAAAGTGCCAAAAACAGGTTTTTACAGAACAAGTTTTACAAACGTATTTATTGTTATTTGGGAAGAAAATGGTTATTGGCTGGATTAAAACCAATACTTCCTTATAAACAGTTGATAAATCATGCTATGATCAAAAGATGAGGCAGATTTGGCAGAAAAGTAACACTGAATGGTATATTAATTAGGCTGAAAAAAAACCAGTTCTCAGTGGCTGAATCAACCATTCTTCTCCCAAAATTGACTAACTTAAATCTGTCTAAAGTTTGTATAATTTGTTAATGAAAGAAAAAATCGGTCTGACTCCTCTTTCTTTAGCAGATTCATTTCCACATGATCTTGTATTTAAAACATTATATATAGTGTCTTATCTTATCTTGAATACTCTTGCTTCCTTTTTACAACATGATTACTCTAGCTTTCAGGACATGACTCACAGACGGGCAAGCTCAGAAGACGTAAACCTTAATAATAAATATAATCCACTCAACATGAATTTTTCTGTATTGGTCTATGATATTTATCCCCTTCTTCTATTACTAAGTACTCTCCATCAAGGCATCAAGTGTCTTGCAGGTCTTAAGAAGTGTCTATTAGATAGTGAGCTGTTTAACAGTAAAAAAACCCTCAATTCTTTCTCTTCACCCTATTGGAAATTAGTAAATACTTCTGAAGTGTATTGGCTCCGGTCCTTCAGTTGGATCCATGGAAGGAGCTTTGCACCTACACGGTGCCCAATGATTTCAGAATCCAACTGGAGGATCAGGCCTTTTATTCAACCAGCAGTAAATGCATATTGATGAGGCTATAATTGCTATAGTTGAATTTCCTATATTTTCTCAGAATACTTAGAGCCTGTAATAGACATATTTATACATTTTAAGACAATATAAAATTAAAAGGTGTGCTTATCATAACCAATTATTGATCACATGCTAATTTTCAGATGATTATTTAGTACATTTAAATATCTTGATTAACCAAAGATTCAAAAATATCCAGGACACTGAAACAGCATAATAAATAAAACTTGTTCTCTCTCCCTACATCACTATCACTCTTCTTGTGCAATGCAATTTAGAAAAAAAAAAGGAAGATGAAACTGAAGTGATAAGAGAAATTATTCAGTAAACCGAATGGGTTATTTATTCTTACTGTTATAAAAATAACATTAAAATTATTATGCTATTTTGAATTAATATAACTACAATCCTTTTTTTACACTCTGGTGGATGTTCTCACTTTGTAACAATTTATTGGATACATTTCTTTATATTACAGGTAAACCAATGGGAAAAACCAGTTCAGTTCTTTGTGGCTCATACTCAGTTCTCTGGAGTTCTTCTGTAGGCTGTATGTTGTTAATGCTAATCGTGATAGGGGTTTTTACCTATGACTGACTCCTACATGTTAGCATTAACACTGTATGATGCCTTTTACCAGAACTCATATGGAACAAACTGCCACTGTGGGAGGAAGACAGAAAGCATGAATGAGTCACTACAATGCTGGGAAAACCTCCATTCTGCATGTAAAAAGAAGGGCTGCTCTACATACAGGCATGTTTGTTAGAATGTATTGGTTTATGGTTTCTGGAAAAGGTGGGGAAAGCAGCTTCATATCTCAATGCCTTTTTAGCAGGATTTATAAACTGATGCATTTTGAGCTCACCAACTTATTTTTTATTTTACCTTATTGCCTTTCAGATGTAGCGAGTTTTCTTCCCACACAAGTTGGCTTCATTATTCCTTTATTCGGAGAGAGGGGAAATAATGAATTAAAACTATGGGATGCCTCGCTGTGCACTGTTGTCATTTATAAGAAATATTTTTATACATAGGAAATTTGACTCTCAGAAAATACTTTACCATGATTTTTAATGTTGAATATTTAGCAGTTTTTTAAAGTGTTGCTTTTCTTAGGAAATTATGATTATGTATAGATCTTAGTCAAAGATTTCAAATGCTATGCAAACCTTCTGAAGCCTCACAACATGCCTATGAAACAAACAAGTATTACTATATCCATTTTGCAGGTGGAAAACCTGAGGCACAAAGCTGTGAAATGCTCATACTCACAGAGCAAATGAGTAATGCAGCCAGCCTGACTCCCAATTTCTCATCCTCCATACCCCTACTTTATTAACTCAACAATTTAGTTATAATGCTTGAGATTGACAAGAAAGAAACTCAGTGGCACTGTGAGAATTCATATTTAGGTACCTGCAAGAAGTATAAGTTTAAACTTTCACAGGTCCTAATCTTACGGTGTATGCCCAACTTCTGTAATATACCATTTGTACAGAGTTAATTATATAGGGCACAGATCCTGCACACACTTGTGAATGTAACTTTATATGTGTGAATAGTCCCTGTAAAAGTGTTTTCAGGCTCAGGTTCTTAGTCTGATGCATCCTGCACGGGAATATACACAATGCTTACCAGGCACAGGAGCCCAGCTTCATCCCTCCACAACAGAACAGATTCTGAATTTCTTAAAGTTAAAAGACTATTTCCATGTCATTCACTGGATATTTTAGCTGTGCTATTGGGGGAAGGGAAGGTTGCTAGGAATATCAATATTTTTTATGTTTAGGTTTGGGGAAAATTGTATAAAATAGCCTGATGTTAAAGGATTAAGAGAAATTTGTGACTAGGAAACAATAGACTATAAGCAGATCCTGATGTTCCAATAAGCACTACAGATCTCTGCAGCCATAGGATCAGAAATTACAGGTTCCCTTTCAGTTGCTTATAGCTATAACTTTTTTTCATCCTTAACTCAGACTTGAAATTTAATTATTTTTTTAAGTTAGAGTAACAATGCCTCAGACACTTTTATAGAGGAAACTCTACTTTGCGCATGAGAGACAAACTTGCATGTTGGCAGTTTCAGTGAACTGATAAAAAGTGACTTGTTTCTGGGCCCGTTTGGCAAGCCAGAAGGGGATTTCATACTCTCTCTCTCATGGATCACTCTTTGTTGCTTCTGTCATGTGGGGACCTGCTGGCTTGGGGAAGGTTGACAGGAAGCAGCCTCTGTGAGCTGACTGGGTCAGGGCCGCAGTATTTCCGGGCTGCCGTAGGTGATGTTGTGGAGCAGACACAGCTGATATAGCATCTACATTCCACACACAAAAAAAGACATATTGTAAGGCTAAGTTTGCAGTGAAACACTCAAAAATCAGAAAATGACAGGAAGGCTGTCTCTACAACCTTAACTCTTCCCCGCAAGTGTATGGATTACACTTACAGTGTATGGATTACAATACAGTTTTATGTGATCACATGTTATGATGTCAAAGATGGTGGTCATTACTGAAGGATTTTAATTCTTATTGATCTGAGTGTGGCCTGGTCTAGTTTACTGCACATCACCCAAAACTGCAGTGAGGAGTTATCTTTCTTTAAACTTTTTATCAACATCACATTTGAGCCTCTCACAAACTTTGAACCATGTATTCTGACATCATCCAGGTGACCTATTCAGTATTTGGTAGGCTGATTAACAGGTATTGTGCCTGCCATTAAGGGCTCATTTAGCCAGGGAATTATTCCAAAATAGCTATTCCTGCTTAACTCCATGTGTGAATGCTCCTATTCCATAACAGAAGTATCTTATGTGGAATTAGCATAATCTAAAAGGATTAATTTTATACATGAGTAGTCTTATTTAATCCAACTATATTAAGCTAATTGAGAATGAGGCACAGCTATTTTGGAATAAGAGCATGTACACAGGTAGTTAATCAATAAGGTACAGATAATCTGCTTTAAATTCACACTCTACCTTATTCTGGTTTAATGTTCATGTGTAGACAAGCTGTTAAATCTACCACTCCTACTTTCACAACTTGTATTACCACATTAGTCATTTTATGTACCATTAAATTCATTACTTCTAACATTATGCCAATCGATATTTACTAATAAGGGGAGAAATTGTCTTGCCATTCACTGTTCTGATTCTTAACTGAATTGTGTTCAAATTATACTTATATTTTTCCATATTCTGTCCCTAAAATACACAGTAGGTCTGAACTGCATATATGGGAATTATCTACTAGATATAAATGAGCATCACACCACTTACACATATCCCTTTCTCTACAAATCTGATTCTTCAGATGAGGCATGTTAGGTTTTTGCCATAACATAGTGAGAATTTTTAAAATAGCTTTTCTTTTTACTCTGAAAAATGTTAATGCTGTCCATGACTGGGGTTTCAATCTTATGAAAGACCACAGCATGATAGCATTACCATTTTCAGATGGTTGGTATTCTTCAAGAAATGTTCATTGTCTGCTCTTCCAGTAAAATGCCTCTTAAAAGTTTGGTGAATTATGGACTTTCCTGTACCTGGATGTCTAATAAAATTCAATAAAGTAAAATATACCTACATCAGCAAGTTCCTTGACTTCAGGTGAAACCATATTGCATTTAACAGAGTTGTGTGGCATTGGGACAATTACTGAATCTCAGTAAGGAATTGCTAATTACCAGTGGTTAAAGTCGATCAGAATAGAATGGGGAGCTCACCCCTTCTAGTGGTTGTCATGACTGGACTTGAAAGTCTAGTGATGATCTTGCATTTTCATCGTTTGCTAATGGGATGCACAATGATAAAGACAGCATTCACTTCCTCAGGGAAGAGTCTCATTTAGCTAGTAGGAATAATTCCCTCCACTGGATGAAATTCTATGGCCTGTGGTTGCACAGCAGGGTGAACTAGTTCCTTCTGACTTTAAAATTCATGAAAACACGGACAAAGAAAAGTTTCTGAAAGGAGTGCCTATTCCCAAGGAGAGCCCCAGCCTGCCAGGAGGATGTGCTTAAAGTAGGGCTGTAATTTAATCAGTTAACTCAGTGATTAACTCAAAATAAATTAATCACGATTTTAAAAAAAATCGCAATTAATCACAATTTTGACCACACTGTTAGTATTAATTTTTACCTGTTCTTGAATATTCCATTTTTTCGCAACATCCAAGAAACGCTTTACACGTGTTTCAGCATAATGGCTCTCTTCAGTATGTGTTATTGTTGAAGCAAACTGCAGTGTCCATACAGCATCAATCAGTTGTGCTGTGACTCCAAGACAACTGTGATAGCTCAAGAATGTCTAGTGATCACTAGTCAAAGCAACAGCTAGTGCATTTTGCAGGAGCTTCAACTTTGTAGTCTTTTCATTGTGATATAGGTCATGTATTTGTGATGTAATATTTCCTTGACAGGGAAAGGTATATGACTGATTGGAAGTAGAATTTGAATAACATCTCTTAGCCCTCTGTCGCTTGCAGTGTTGAGTGGTTTGCAGTCCATAGCTATCTACTTTGCAATAGCATTGCTTAAGCTGTTGTACTTCACTTGAATCATGGTCTTGTAAAGATCCTGAAACTCTGAAAGTATACTCTGCCACCTACGGCAGGAATCATTTGCTGTCTATAGTTAGCTGTAGCATAGGAATTGGAGGCGAAAGCATGTTTAGCGTGTCGGTGGCACTGCAGACTTGAAGTACTTGAATAGTATTGGAACTTAGCCTTGCAATAGCTACATATAACCATATTTTTATCCAGTGTGATTAAAACTGTGATTAATCATGACAAATTTTTTTAATCCCTTGACAGCCTTATGTAGGGTGACCGGATGTCCCAATTTTATAGGGACAGTCCCAATTTTGGGGTCTTTTTCTTATATAGGCTCCTATTACCCACCATCCCATCCCAATTTTTCACATTTGCTGTCTGGTCACCCTAGCCTTACCTATCAAGCTCATTCTGGGAACAAATTAGGCTCTGTACACTACAGAGTTTTGTTGACAAAACTTTAATTAAACTGCTGTTGCACATCCACACTATGCTTCTTGCATCAGCAGAGCGCATCCACACTAGTGGCTCTTGCATCTACCCAGTGAGCAGTGCATTGTGAGTGGCTATCCCACTATGCAACTGACTGCAGGGTGCTTTGGGAAGGGTTTGCAATGCCTCATGGGGCAGGCAGAACATCACATGATGCAAGTTTCTTAATCCTATCATTCCATGGGCATCCTATTAGATTGCCAGCCCCTTTTTCAACTGAAGGCGAGTTGAGGGGTGGGGGGAAGGAGAGTGTTTGACAGCGAGTTGCGGGGGGCGACAAAGTATATGTTAGGGGAGTGTGTAAGAATGAGTCGGGGGGGAGAGGGGAGTGCGTATGTGAGAGTGTATGTGTCAGCACGCTGTCTCTAAATTCAGACAGCTGCTGAAAGCAACCTATCCTGAGGTGGGGTAAGGGGACACCCCTGACATCAGCCCCCACCTCCCTCCCTGGCTCTCTCTCTCTCTCACACACACACATCCACCCCTGCCTGCCTGCCTGCCACTGTGTAAAAGAGAGCAGCAGTCCACATTAAGTATTTTCTCTTTGCTGGCAGGGTTGAGCTGCACACTCAGCTGTCAGAACTTCCTGGAGCTTTGGAAGGAGAGGGGCAAATGCCTGAGTAGCAGGAATGCAGGGTAGTTGAGTTCAAAACAGCGGGCAGAGCAATCATGGCAGGCATTGTGGGATACTGAAAGGCCAGTTCTGGCAATAAATTGAATGGCAGCATCTACACTGCTGCTTTGTAGCTTTACGTTTGCCACAAAAAGCTTATCCCTCGTCAAGGTGGTTTTATTTTGTCACCAAAACAGGGCAGTTTTGTGACCAAAAGTGGCATTGCAGGGTGCACACCTCCACCATTTTGTCACTGAAAGCTGCCAGTTGCTGACAAAACTCTGTAGCATAGACATGGCCTTAGGTTTTTTGCCCCCACTCCTGCCTAAGGAAGGCTGTTCCAGAATTTCACTTATCTGATGGTTAGGTTTGAAGTTAGATGGAAGTTTCTAAACTTGTTGATGGCCAGTTTATATCTCTTTGTTCATGTACTGCCGCTGGCCCTTAACTTAAATAGCACCTCTCTCTCTCTGATGTTTATGCTTGAGACCAGGGGCAGCGAGTTATATGGGTCCGTGGTGCCTGTGCTCCAGCAATATTCAGGGCCCCAGGGGCCCAGCTTCTGGCCCCATGTGCTTCCCCCAGAACATCCCTGCCTGCACCCTGGGCAGTAGGAGGCTGCCCTGCCACTCCATGCTGCACTCCCTCACCAACCGGTGCCGGCTACAACAAAGGGACCAGTGCCGGGGGCAAGCTGAGGTGGTGGTTGTGCCTGCAGAGAGAGGAGGGGAGGTGCCCCTGTGTTGGCAGGTCTGCCCCACCCCACCCCAGCACCCACCAGGAGATGACTGTGAGGGGGCTTCCTAGTGTCTGAGCACCTGGGGCTTGGGTGAGTGTCGGACTCATGACACCCTGCCCCCACCCCACTCGCAGTTACCACTCCTGCCCCAGGCTGGGCAAGGGGCAGCCCCATCCTCCACTGAACGATGAAAAGTGGTAGCTGCCTCCTGCAGAACATCACTAAAGAGGAAGCTACATAGTGTTTTAATTTTAGGGTTATTGATCCAAGAGTGCTGAGTTGTTTGCATATTCATAAGAGTATTTATAAAGTTGATATTCTTAGTTAAATAAAATTTTCTTACGATAGCAATATTGTGCAATAGAGGGAAACTGTTAAATGCTTACTGTTTCCAGTCCATTTTTACATTATTTTAAAAAATATAGATCAGCTTACAAGGCAGGTGTGGGGGGGGGAGGGGCAGGACCCGTTCTGGGCAGCACCAAAAATTATACAAACCTGCTGCCCCTGCCTGAGATGTATTTATAGAGAGCAATCATACCATCCCTCAGCCTTGTTAGGCTGAAAAAGCCAAGATCCTTACCACCTCTTGTAAGGCAGTTTCTCCATTCCTCTGATCATCCTAGCAGCCCTTCTCTGAACCTGTTCCAGTTTGAAATCATCTTTGTTAAACATGGGATATCAGAACTGCACCCAGTATTACAGATAAGGCCTTATCAGTGCCTTGTACAATGGTAATAACACTTCTCCGTCTCTACTGGAAATACATCACCTGACTCATCCTAGGACTGAGTTAGCCTTTTTCACAGCTGCATCCCATTGGCAGTTCATAGTCATCAACCAATCCACTCAGGTAGGGTTGCCAACTTTGTCTGGAAGAATTCCTGGAGGTTTCATGACATGACATCATTTTAATTAAAGATTAATCTTTATTTCCTGGAGACTCCAGGACAATCCTGAAGGGTTGGCAATCCTATACTTAGGTCTTACTCCTCCTCTATTACTTCCAGCTGATAAGTCAATTAAGGATTAATTCACAGCACAATTAATACGTTAATTTTTTTAATGCATTAATCACACTCCAGAGGCAGCAGGAGGCTGGAACCTCTGCCCCAGAGGCTGCAGTTGGAGCTGAAACCTGGATCCCCACAGGGGGCTGAAGGCCAGAACCTCATTCCCTGAGGGGGGCTGAAGGCCAGAGCCCTGCAGGGCTGAAGGTAGGGAGGATGATAATATTTTTCTAGTTGGAAGGGTCACTTTTTTTTTTTAAGTCCAAATGGGGTCACCAGCACAAAAAGTTTGAGAAACACTGCTCTAAAGTTTTACATTGTTTTATTTTTGATGCAGTTGTTAAAAAATAAAATTTTAAGTAGCACTTTCATGATAAAGAGACTGCACTACAATACTTTGAGGTGAACTGAAATAGTTTTTTTGTTTATGTTTTTAACAGTGCAAATATTTGTAATAAAAATAAAGTGAGCACTGTACACTTGGTATTCTGTATTGTAATCATAATCAATATATTTGAAAATGAAGAAAACATCCAAAATATTTAAATGGTATTCTGTTATTAACGGAGCAATTAAAACAAATTAATCCTGATTAGTTTTTTTAATTGCTTGACAGCCCTAGTTTGAAGCTGGGTTTGATGGCAGTCACATCCCTGATGCTCCCAATCATCACTCCTATAAATGGCAGGATTTAGATTTGACCAGGATGAGAATCTGTACTGACGTAAACACCACTAATAGAATGGAAGGTCCGAGGGCCCTTCCCACAGGAGAATGGTGAAATCCGATGCAACCTCCTACACTTTTGAAGAGCTCAAAATAGTTCAGAATATTTTATGAAAACCAAACAAATCTAATATTTGACCAACTTGTCAGAGGCATGTTAGGTCCTATTAACATATTGACCAAAACCAGGAAGCCTGAATAATAAAAACACTGTGCTTTCTATCCATAAGAATACTCATGTTTTTATCTACCACCTAAAATGAAGTCTCTCAATCATCAAACTTGATCCAAACATGGACCCTAACCTCTGGAGCAAACATTAATGGGAATCTTATTGCAATAGTTTGGCACTACACTTTTATACAAAACCAAAAATGATCTTACTGGGGTCAAGTGTTCAGCTCTTCCCTTCATTTCCTTCAGTCTCTCCACCTTTTCCCTTATTCTGCCATCCTTTTCCCACACACCATCACATCCCTTAGATTTTCAATCTCCTTGTTTAATTCCCCACCTGTCATTCACCTAAATACCCCTCCACCATTCTCTAAAGTTGCCTGTCACCCCTTTCCATTCCCATTCTTCCATCCCTCACTATTCTCATCTGACCCTGCATTCACTTCCCCAATCCCTTCTCCCACAATGGAGTGTCATGGAGGACAGGGAGCTGACAAGGGCCAGTTGGTTGCTGCTGGGCTCTCTTCCCACTGGAGTCTAGTGGAGATGGTGAGGGACAGGGGCTATAGGGAAATAAGGAAGTCTTCTCTTCGGTCCCTTCTTCCTCCTTTGCAGCTGACACAGTGACGTCTTCTTCCTCTCTCCCCTTGAGAGAAAGAAGAGCAGGTGACAGGACATGATAATGAAACTGACTGGGGGTGGGGAAGCCTCTTCCCCAAAGATGCTGCTAGTACTCCACCTCGTAGACAGGAAATCTGAAAGCCCCAATAAACTTGTGAGCCAGTTCCCACTCCACATTCTCCTGCCTGAGAAGTGCTCACTCCATGAGACAGGCAGAATATGCAGAGAGGGAGCCCTGGATGAGCAATGATCATCCAAGCCAGAAAAAAGGAAAGGAGAAGAACTCCTTCTGCTTATAGTTGCATTCCCCCTATCTTTAATCTCAGATATTTACCAGATAGAGGAGATAAGACCAATGCATTAGCCGACTACTGTACCCCCTCTAGGAACTTAGTTTCATATTGACAGTTGGTCCAAATTTCAGAGCCATGAAAACAACCTGTGTCAACTGTCACAGAGTTCATATTCACTTTCCCAGATCTAAGCCTTCCTCTGCCATTTTGGTTCCAAGTTGAATTTAAATCCCAAATATATGTATTTTGAGGTTGTGAATCAGACATAGTTGAAATCTCACAAGGACAGATTCTGGCATGATTTTGGCTCAAGATGATGGAAATCACACAAGGACAACTGAGGTCACAAGCAGAACACCAAATAAATACAAGATTTTGCAGGAATTTTTCAACTTTTTTTTTTTTTTAAATGCTGACCAAACTTTTTGAATATCAGTTCTAAAACTGGTAAAATTAGGGGGGGAGGGAATTTTAGTCAAAAATGGAATTTGATTATAAATTTAATTGAAAACTCAAAATTCAGTCACAAGATCTCCATTCATGGTGGAAGTCAGAATATTTCAGTGTCATTGAATCCAAACCCACTCCTAATTCTAACACCCAAATCTGAATATTACCAATAGTCCAGAACTAAATCCAATCACTATCTTGTCACCCATCTCTATTCAAATCAAGTTTCTTCAGGGATCAAGTTATTTTAGTGATCTCCCGATAATGTTTAACCATTGCATTTAGAACACTCGTATTAAAAAAATAATCACACTTTCACAGGTATTGTGAAAATTAAGAACCAATTCTGACATATTAGGCTATTTAATACAGAAAGGAAAACCTAGTTACCCAGGCAAAGAAAATACAGCACCGCGGTTTACTTCAGGGGCCATGTTTATCAAAAGAGATTTCTTCCAAACCAGAACTTCACTAAACAAAAAAATGGTGAAATGCAGTTTAATTAGAGCTCTATTTTGTCATCCTACAGGCCTATGGAATGTAGAACATGCCCTATGCCTAACTCCACTCACACTGTCAGAAGTCTTACTTTATTTTATTTTTAAGATTTTGTACCTGGGCTTTTTTCCTTTCAGATCATTTTCCTCTCAACCTGCTGACACTGACCTGTTTGTCGCAGGAAATTTTAAAATATTAAAATTCAGCTCAAGTTTACAAATTCTATAAAAAGAAAGATTCTCATCCTTCTCTTAGCGGCAGAAAGCAAGATTCAGAGGCATCGTTATAGTTTTGGTACCAACATACAACACAGATTATAAAAAAGAACGGATGGTCTTGTGGTTATGGGACTGGACTTTGGACCAAGTCACAGATACTGAACACTTCTGACAATTTGGCTGTGTTCCTGAATTTTTTGCTGCTCAACTTGACACTTATCTGGGGGTTTTTTCCAGTGGAGCTGAAGATGTGCAGCTTCCAAGCCCAAGCATACTCAATAAAACAAGATACAGAGTTTGTGGTTTTAAAATTAAAAACATACTTAAAATTTGGTAGAGTCTGATTCTAAAGTTATAAATAAATATAAATATACAAGGTCAAAGTCCCTTTAAGTGAACCAGGAATATTCCCACACTAGACTTATGCAGTACAGCCTTGCTTAACCAAACCTTAATTACTTGAAACTTTTATCCAAAACAGGATTATAGAGAACCTTTGGGTTGGGAGAGTCCCAGAGATCAGGCTCTGAGCCCGAATGTCAATACAGCAATGAAACAGCCAGGCAGCAAGAGCCCCACAAGCCTGAGTTGATTGGCATGTGCCAACTTCTTTACTGTGTAGACACACGATCATGTCAGTACACTTAGGGTAGTTATTGGTAATTGTTGGTGCCACTAATTAGAAGAGATATTTCTAGTTAATTATATTTTATTGAATGCTTAGCAAAAGAACAGCAATCTGTGATATCAGTTTGTTAAGAAAGTAAGTGACATTTCAAAAGTATACCTAATGGTAAAGGAATTAGTGGGATGCATTTGCTAAATAAAATGTTACAGTAAGTATGACTCAAAGCCTTTTCTGGCCAAGAAAAAGACTTCTGAGCTGAAGGGAAATGAAATTCTGACATTCCTTTTTCAGCAAAATCTCTTGAGATTTGTATAAAGTCAACCACATATAAACAATCTAAAAAAAATAAAGACTTATTACATGGAGGGCTGGGAGTTCCAACATACCTCTGAAGGACATAAATCCACACCGTGTAGAGGCCAAGCATAGGAGTTTATTACACACAGTGCTGGCGGGGTGTCACGTTGCATATTAGGCTCAGAGACACTGCCAATCAATTGATGACAATAGAATATATAGATTTTCCATGGGTGGGGGAAAGTGATGGGGCAGGCCGTTCCACAACCCGGGATAGGTTTTGCAGCAAGACAAGATAGCACATTAGCCAATGGTTAAAAGGTTACATAATGTCTCCGCCCATGGTCTCAAGTTGGCAAGTTAACATTTAATTAATGCTTTGACAAAATGTTATTAGTACAAAATATCTATGTTGAATTCTGATTTGGGGTCCATAGGAATAGAGCAACTCCTTTGATTGTCCAACAGGTATATTCCTAGGGGTTAAAGCAAAGAAACAGTGAAAGTATATGGCAATAAAGATCGTCTCCTTCATATCTTAAGGCAGGCATTGGTCCCTGGGAAGGGAGGCCATATCTTATACTGACATGTGCCAACTTTTTATAAACTCAAGGTTGGATCCGTGGGAAGAACGTTCCCTACAGAAGAAACTGGCACAATAGGAACAGGAATCCTTTGTTCAATTTGCAACTCTGAATAAGACACAATTATTTAGTTCTTAGCTCCAACACCTGGCAATTTGCTGACCAGGCCTATTTTAGCAAAAACAAGATTATCTGTTTACCCCAGCTTTCTCTTAGCTAATCACTATTTGCTAGGCCTCTGTCTCCAGCCCAAACTCTGGACTTTGGTTTTGAGAAAGAGCTGGCACAATCCATATGCCAGTGGAGGGGTTGTTATATAAAATGCACATGGATTTTAACCCTTCACCTCCATATAATAGTGTTTTAGGTTTATTACCTATTGCTATTGATGTACAAGACACCAGAGTTCTGAAGCAGCAAGGTATTTGTGACACTTGTGTGCTTTTGTAAATGGAAGACAAAAATAATTTGCTTTGACTTGTTATTGTAGGAGATTTAGATGTCTGTGACATTCCACTGGGGAATTTTGGTAAGAAATTGAACTAGCATTTCAGTGGACACAAACTTGGGTTTTTTTCCATGGCAGATGAAACAAATACTAAGCAAAAATTGTTTTGCATGTTACTGAATGAAAAGAAAATACATCAAATTAGTACAGATGGACTAGCTCACTTATTGCCTGTGTTAATGGTTCACTTATTTTCTGTGTACCAAGATGGGATATTTATGGAATAGAGTACTTACAGAATAAAGGTTTATCAGAATCTGGGATTATGAAAATACCATGAATGAGTTGAGTGTGACCATACACGAAACATTCATTTCTCATTCTTTTCAAACTTTAGTTCAGATGTAATTACAGTTTTAACTGATGTGGAAAATCAAATAAATCAATTGAGATATTAGCCTTAAATTTACCCCAATTTAACTTTGTTAACTCAGTTGACTTCAACAATCAGGACTGAACTTGGCATTTTATCTTGATACATAAATACAAAAGACATGTCCAAAACATTTTTATTTTATTAATTTACACATGAAAATTAAGAATTATGTTGATACAGTTTTTGCTTCCAGACTTCCATCTTTTGCTTCCAGACTGCCATCTTCAATAATCTGCAAAACATCAGCGTTGAGGACAGAGGGGGGGTTAAGCATAGTTTCATTCTCTCACCATACCCTGTACATTCTCCCCTTCTGCTGTACTATACTTGAGCAAGGATAGTATACAGCAAGAAGTACTGTTGCCTTTAAAATTAAATATGAATTACAAACATTTTCAAACTGGTTTATAAGAACCAGCAGAACCCTCTGGTCTGCTGATCTAACTGCGACCAGGGCCAGACCAGATAATCAAAAATCCAGATAAACCAGAGAATGGGAAAGTGCAATGCTTCAGCGGCATCTAGCGGCCACAGGAGAGTGTGCACTGGTTGTCCGGTTAATATGGATAATGGACGGTCAAAAAAATGAGTTCTCTATTGTACTATATTTTAGCCTTGAGCATGCTTCTTAATTAATGGACTGTGGAACAGATGTGATGCTTTTTCTCTGCTGCGATTCAAATAGGAAGCAGAATATTGGCTTTGGCGTTTTAAAAGTCTGATCATTTGACTATTTAATCTTTACCAAACTTCCCCAAGTTTAGTTATATGTAGATGTTACAGTAGGGTTCTACTTCCTTTATTCCATTAACATGTTTTTTGTATTTATTCAGTCACTGTAGATGCTTCCTTTGATTGGCTTCACTATTACTTTCTAGTCCTCTTCCAGATAAAATGTTAGCAGGAAACTTCCTTTCCTTACACCGGGCACATTTTACTTTTTAGAACTCTTTCCAGTTACGTTTCTATTTAATGTAATGCAATCATTTTCCCATTTGGCTTCCATTAGCTTCTATATAGGCTCACCCCTAGTATCAGCCTTCTTTGACTTGACTCATTTGTCTTGTTATACGTGAGGCACAAAGCTCCTGTACTGGTTTTTAACCCAGATGTCTGTGTACAGTTAGAACATTACACTGCTGTTTTTCACTTTTAGTTGTATTTCAAGTTCATGCTAAATCTTCGTTTCAGATTCCAAATTCCACATATAACCTTAAACATGTAGAAAAAATAAAAATACAAAAGGTGCTAACATTCTATTTTCCTCATCTTTTAGAAATTTTGAAAAATTTCAATTCTTTAAAGTTACTTAATGAGAGCTTACAAACAGACTATTCACGTGTACCAAAAAAATCCATATTGACAGAATTTGCAATTTTACTATGGAGGAAATCAATCACATACACCATCCAAGTTCCATGATTTGTAGTATTCCAGAGAAATATTTTTAATGCAGCTCAGGCTTCCACAAAGTTCCAATGTTTTCCTTTTTAGGCCTTGTCTACACTACAAGTTTATATCGAATTTAGCAGCGTTAAATCGCATTAACCCTACATCCGTCCACACAACGAAGCCCTTTATATCGATACAAAGGGCTTTTAATATCGGTATCTGTACTCCTCGACAAGGGGAGTAGCGCTGAAATCAGTATTACCAATTCGATTTGGGTTAGTGTGGCCACAATTTGATGGTATTGGCCTCCAGAACCTATCCCACAGTGCACCACTATGACTGCTCTGGACAGCAGCCTGAACTCAGATGCACTGGCCAGGTAGATAGGAAAAGCCCCATCAACTTTTGAATTTCATTTCCTGTTTGCCCAGCATGGCACGCCAATCAGCACAGGTGACCATGCAGTCCCAGAATCAAAAAAGAGCTCCAGTATGGACCATACGGGAGATACTGAAGCTGATCTCTGTATGGGGAAATGAATCTGTTCTATCAGAACTCCATTCCAAAAAATGAAATGCCAAAGCATTTGAAAAAATCTCCAAGGCTATGATAGACAGAGGCCACAACAGGGACTCAACATAGTGCTGCGTGAAACTTAAGGAGCTGAGACAAGTGTACCAGAAAGCCAAAGAATCAAATGGACGCTCATGGAGGGAGGCGGGACTGGGGACTCTAGCTATCCCACAGTTCCCGCACTCTCCGAAAACCATTTGCATTCTTGGCTGAGCTCCCAAAGCCTGAAGGGTCAAAAACATTGTCGTGGGTGGTGCAGGGTATATGTCATCAGTCCCCCCCTCGTGAAAGAAAAAGGGAAAAAATAGTTTCTTGCCTTTTTTCAATGTCACTGTATGTCTACTGGATGCTGCTGGCAGACGCAATGCTGCAGCGCTACACAACAGCATTCCCTTCCCTTCCCGATGGCAGACAGTGCAATATTTCTGGTATCCATCATCATCATCCTGTGAGAGCTCCTGGCTGGCATCGGTGAGATCGGCCAGGGGCGCCTGGACAAAAATGGGAATGACTCCCAGTCATTCCCTTCTTTAAGCTTTGTCTAATGGAGATTCAGTCCTGCCTGGATACAAGGCAGGCTGATTTCTGCTCTCCCCCCCTCCCCCAACCCCTTTATCTCTGCTTGCAGAAGCAATAAATCAGTTTGCTTTCTTATCATGGCATTCTTTATACTTCATCACCACAAATGGTAACTGCCACAGTAGCCCAGTTGTTGCAGGGGCAACCCCCTTAGAATGCAGCAGTCTCATCATTTCTGCGGGATGTCCGCGGCTTTGACCTGAGCGACGTTTTGCCTGTCTAGTTTAGTAGAGCTTGCCTGATATCTAGGCAGGACTGAGCTGTTCCATTTAGACAAAAACTGTAAAGAAGGAATGACCTGGCGGGTCATTCCATTTTTGTCCACGCGCCCCCGGCCGACCTCACTGAGGCCGGCCAGGAGCACCCATGACAGCAGCAGACGGTACAATATGACTGGTAACTGTCCCTGCTAACTTGCAAAGGCAAATGAATGCTGCTGTGTAGCGCTGCAGTACCGCCTCTGTCAGCGGCATCCAGTAGACATACAGTGACAGTGAAAAAGGGCTAACTGGGCTCCATGGTTGCTGTGCTATGGCGTCTGCCCAGGAAAACCAGGGAAAAGGGCGCGAAACAATTGTCTGCCGTTGCTTTCACGGAGGGAGGATTGACTGACGACTTTTACCCAGAATCACCCGCGACACTGTTTCTGCCCCATCATGCATTGTGATCTCAACCCAGAATTTTAATGGGCGGGGGAGACTGTGGGAACTATGGGATAGCTACCCACAGTGCAACGCTCCAGAAATAGACGCTAGCATCAGTACATGGACACACACTGCTGAATTAATGTGCTTAGTGTGGCTGCGTGCACTCGACTTTATACAATCTATTTCCAAAAACCGGTTTCTGTAAAATCAGAATAATCCTGTAGTGTAGACATACCCTTCCAAAACCATTAGATTATTTATTTATATTCTAATGCAGCATTAAATTTTTCTTAAGATTTGGCCTGGATTTCTTCCTTTAAATAAATATGTTCTTGTATGCATCCTCCAATTAGGATTATCTAACTTCTACAGTTTGACACAATTCTATCTTTTACTTTAAGAAAAACAAGTCATTAAAGCTGTGTATTTAGCTGCTACTTCAACTCACCAGTCTCTGAGACCTTTCCCGCAATCTTCGCCATACTGTGTGATGAGCCTGGAAAAAAGTGATTGAGTGCAGTGAATTAATTATTAAACTGAAATCAGGTCCTGTGGCAAATTTGAAAAACACAGACAAGGTCTGTGAGGTAATATCTTGTATTCGGTTTGTGAGAGAGACAAGCTTCTTCAGGTCCAGGAAAGGTACAACTACACCACCACTGTAAACAAAACTAAAAATACAGGCAGTTTGATTGCTCACGTTGAAATTAGTTAATTTTTATTACATTTCCAACTAGACAGGTATCTCTGTGTTGCACACTTGGATATTATCATGCTCTCACACATATGAATAGTCCCACTGAAGTTAACAGACCTATTCACATGAATACATTTAAGCAAATATAGAAACGTTGACAGGATTGGGGCCTTCTTTATATCTTTTCTGGTGTAAAATGTATAAATGTCAAATGCATCTTGAATATATTGTTAACAGCCATAAACTCTCTCCCTGCCCTTTTAAGCATAAAACTCTATTTCCTTAGCAAGAATACAAAACAAGGTTACAAATTACACATCTTTATTTGCTCAGAATAAAAGACCAACAATCCTCATTTACAGAAACATTGTCAAAAGAATCTTTATTACATCAAGAATAGCAAAACAAAATCTACAAACTATTGTCAGTCATTACACAAAAGCAGATGGAACTTCTCTCTCTCGCTCTCTAACTATAACGAACCTACCAAAGGCTGACAAACAAGGCTAGCATCCTGACTGCCTATGCACATGACCCATTGCATTCTGGAAATTAATCAAATTTTAGAGAGAAGTAAAAAAAAACTATTTACCAAACAACTGAAATATGTGAATAGTTCCGTGCCCCCAAAAATGCATTTTTCAATTCATTTACTATTCATCAATATGATGTTGCCTCACTCTAATTATACACCATCGCCATCTACTGAACACCAAGTGAAGTGGCAGAGAAATTATAAATTGAAAGCTGACAGCAACTTTTGGCCAGTGTCCAATAAAAAAATAAGACTGCCCTCCTCCAGGGAACCCTGAAACAGGATATATAAATTGAGACCACCATATGGGACTCTAGAACTAGCTGAATCCATGTAGGCTACACCTCTTTCCTCCTCCAGGGTTACAGCACTAAGAAGAAGAGTTGATCGAATCCACAGAGATACTGAAGAATCCAGTAGATCCCCAGAGTAGCCATGTGAAAGAGATTCCCCCCGCCATCCCAGGGTTAACAGGACTAAGCAGCAGTGAGATTTCATTTCAGAGATTGTATTTCTCTTTCTGTTCTTTAACATTAACAACAATGTTATCTGACTGAGTCTACACTCTTTCAAGTGAGATCTCAAGTAACCATATTTTGGATTTAAACTAAGGGCCTGTCTACTGTAGCTCCATTGCTTTAGCA
The DNA here is from genome assembly GCF_003597395.2 of Chelonoidis abingdonii. NCBI lineage: Eukaryota > Metazoa > Chordata > Testudines > Testudinidae > Chelonoidis > Chelonoidis abingdonii. Next base: position 196,561,556 of record NC_133769.1, read on the forward strand.
TTTAGTGAAGACACTACCCACACCAATGGGAGAAGCTCTCCTGTTAGCATAGGTACTCAGTCTCCTCAAGAAGCAATAGCTATGTCAACAGTAGAAGCCCCCCATTAACATAGCGCTGTCTACACCAGGGGGGAGGGGTGGTTAAGTCAGTTGGTTGTGTAGACCAAACCTAAGTAATGCAATATACATTCTCCTCTGTAAGCCCAAGCAAACTTGACTAACAGAGGAAAATAACAACTTGAAGCAGTTACTTTTGACATTTTAAGCATCTCCCTTTCATACTGTGATAGTACCTCCCATAAGGCTTTATGGGAATATGACATAACTAGAATATGTTTTGTGCTGCCTGTGGCATGTAACATATCTCTGCAAAAGTTATGCTCTATTATATCTATTCATCCTATTTGTACACATATATCATTTTGTACTTGAGGTTAAGAATATTGGCTGTATACTTGCTTGATTTCAAAATAAGCTTTGTGAGGCATTTGGTCAGCTTCTTTAGGAAGGAATTTGCAAGGTTAAGTACCTAATCAGGAAGCACTTGAGGAACAATGCATCTCAGAATGCTCCAATCCACATAAGAAGTCTTCCTGGAGACATACAAGATACCATGGGGACAATGGTTTCTGCCTGTAAAGACTGACTCATGCATGGACATGTGACTTGCCCAGGTGACTCCAGAACTCCATCTTGGAGCTGGAGTTTGCATAGGAGTGAGGAGGGGGTCTCCACCCACAAGAGAAAGTCTATTTAAACCCCTGGGAGACCCCTCCATTTTGTCTTCAGCTGGCTAAAGAAATAGCCTCTCCACCCTCAAGGTTACCTGAAAGAAACTGGAACAAAGGACAGTAACTTACAGGGGAGAGAGTGATGCTGGACCCAGACTAGAAGGAGAAGTAGTCCTCTAAAAGGAGCATTCTGAACTGGTGAGGATCTATCATGTTAGTTTGGATTAGACATAGATTTGCGCATTTTATTTTATTTTTGCTCTTGGTGACTTTATTTGTTTGTCTGTTACTACTTGGAACCACTTTAAATCCTAACTTTCTGTATTTAACTAACATCAACTAATTTAACTTAATAATTAACTCAGGTATGTAATTAACATCTGGGGGGAGCAACAAACTGGGTGCATCTCTCTCTCTCAGTGTTTATAGAGGGGTAACAATTCATGAGTTTACTCTGCAATAAGCTTTATAACAGTGTAAAACGCAATTTAATTTGGGTTTTAGACCTCATGGGGAGTTGGGGCATCTGAGTGTTAAAGACAGGAACACTTCTGTTAGCTGCTTTCAGGTAAACCTGCAGCTTTGGGGCAAGTAATTCAGACTCTGGGTCTGTGTTGGAGCAGATGGGTGTGTCTGGCTCAGCAAGACAGGGTGCTGGGGTCCTGAGCTGGCAAGGAAAGCAGGGGCAGAAGTAGTCTTGACACATCAGGTTGCAGCTCCCAAGAGGGCATCTGTGATCCAACCCATCACAGTGGCATAGTCGGCAGGATCTGTGCACAGCCGATTGCTTTGAGATACTGGTAGTGATTTTAAGTGAGTTTTAAGTATGGTGGTGGCTGGAGAACAAACAAAGTGGTTACTGGTTTGTTATTTTCTGTTTGTTTATTTCAGGTAAGGAAGTAGGGACAGAAAAGGAAAAAAAGTAAGTAAGAAGGAAGATCAGAAGAAGGTAGAACTGCACAGGGTGCAAATTGCCCAGAACAGCTGAACACTGGGCGCTGTGCAAGTCTCAGTTAACTAAGGATCCCTTGAGCTGAGTCCATCCCAGTTTCAGTGAACTGCAGAGGGAGTGTGGCCCAGCAGAAGAAAGCAGGAAAATGACTACCAGTGAAGAAGCTAACAAACTAGAGCTGGCCTGAATGGAAGCAAAAGAGAAGGAAAATGAACATAAAAGACTGATGGAGAGGGAGGAGGATGCCGACAAGAGATCTATAGAGGCAGAAACAGCCAGGGAAGAAGATGCCCATGAGAGCACTATGGAGGCCCAGAAGCATGAACTGGCTGTAATGGAGTTGAAGAAACAAAACCCTCCACCTGCTGGCTCCACTTCCCCAAAAGTCCATAAATGGGAGCAATTGTGTCCACAGTATGAGGAATCCTGCAATATTGCCACATTGATAGCAAAATTGCCATCCCTGAAGATCAAAAGATGAACACGTTGATAGCAAAATTGACTGGCAAAGCTCTGGACATATTCAATAAGATGCCTATTGATGATGCTTCAAACTATGGTAAATTTAAGGATCTGGTTTTGAAACAGTTTCAGGTAACACCTGAAACCTACAGGGTTAAATTCAGGAATCTTAAGAGGCGATCTGGATTGAGTAATGTGGCTTATGCCAATGAAATGAGAGATTGGTAGATAAGTGGGTGTGGGGGAAAGGCATTACCAGCTTCGAAGGGATGTGTCATCTGGTTAGTCAGGAACACTTCCTGAATACATGCAGTGATGACATAAAACAGTATTTGTGGGACAAAAAGGAAAATGCAGTGGGTGAATTAGCTGGGCATGCACTCTCTTATGAGCAAGCACAAGCTGCAATCAAATATAAACCACTGGCCGAGGGATACAGGGTTCAGGGAAAAGCAGAATCACCATTTTACCCCTGGGTCTGGGAACGAAGTAGTCTGGGCACATCAGATGGCAGCTCCCAGGGGATTTCTGTGATCCAACCCATCACAGTTTAACAATTCAAACAGTAGGGACCACATTCACAAAAATGCCTTAAGACAAGTGTATCCTTACTCCTTGGTGAATTATCTGAAGTGTGACAAATGTATTAGAAGCACTAAAGAACTGAAAATTATGAAGTACGTGCAATAAGAAATCTTGATAATTTGTTTTGTTCTCTGGTATAAGTGCTTGACATCAACAATAGTCTTTATTAATCGCTTAGAAGACCGTGTTTCTTGTGTTTAGCACACACCTAGAACATTTGCTGTATCTAAACTGGATTTATGAACTGTTGACTATATAATGAGATTCTGGGTGAATTAATACACTGTGGATTGGTTAAGAATAATTAAGTGTGCTGATCTGACAAATGCTCCAAGGTAAAACTTGACCTGAAAAGAACCTAGCACTCGTTAGCAAGCTAGCATTCCCTAAACTCAATAAAAAGTGGTTACCCTAATTAAATTCTATGTCAATATTAGCCTTAACACTTCTCAAACTGGCAAATCTAGTTTGTTCAATTTCACCTCTGCAAATTCATAAAATTGACCTCCCATTCACACTTATACAGGCAGTGTCAGCAAAGGGAAGTAGTGGTGAATTACAGAGTAGAGAAAAACCCTTCTCAACAATTGTCAGCCAGCGTTAGGGTTTATACATATTAACAGACCGGGGGTGGGGGGGAGGAAATCACACTGCCCATTAACCACACCACACATTCTGTGACTGAAAGGCTTGAGGTATCCGCTGCTGTTAAATATTTTAATAATTTAAAAAACCCTTTTAAGCAAGACATTTTCTAAGTTACAGCTTCTGCAATACACAGCAAAATAACGAAGGCCATGAGGCCACTAGGTTGAGACCCTCAGATGCTCTTGCATACATTAAAGGATTAGCCCATGAAAAGCTGATCTGGCTCTCAGTGGGTGCAAAAGTTCCTACCCTGCTCTGCTGGCAACGAGGCAGAGGAATTTGGGCTAATATAAGATTAATGGTAGCCCCAAAATCATAAACAATTTAGAAAGGTGTGCGTATGTGTGAAAGGAAGAGAGTGAGAAAAGAAGGGACAGGTGCTAAAACTGAAACTTGGCACTCCACATTTAGATAAGGCCATGATGCAGAGCATAAGCCAGAAGCTAACTGATGGAGGTTAGAGAGAACGTTATGGGCAAAATATTCCATAACTGTCACTAGAGTTTTTTTGCACCTGTTTCTGAATCATCTGATAGATGTTTATAGACAAAACACTGAACTAGATGAACCAGTGGTCTGATTCTGAATGGCAAGTCTTATTTTACACTTTGGAATGATGTGCAGTGAAATCATTTTACTCATTTAAAAGAGTTAATAGACAGTTTGCCATTTCCCTTGGAGGAAACATTCTCAGTAACCACACGAACAAGAAAAATGTGATGGACAATTATAGAACCTCTCCAGAAGTGACATGACCAAAAGAACTGTACTGGAAGACAAGTATATTAAAAAAAATAAATAAATAAACAACTGATGCTTAAATAATGCCACAGAGCCTGGTTTGTAGTAAAGAGTTTTGACTAAATATCTAAAATAGTGCCCAGGAAAACAGAGCCTTCACACTCTTAAAGTAAATCACACTCTGGGCCTTCCACTCATCTACTTCTCACCTAGAGTGACCAGATAGCAAGTGTTTAAAAAAAAAAAAAAAAAAAAAAAAAAAAAAAAAAAAAAAGAAGAAATCAGGACAGAGGGTGGGGGATAATAGGTGCTTATATAAGAACAAGCCCACAAAAATCGGGACTGTCCCTATAAAATCGGAATATCTGCTCACCCTAGTCTCACAACTATATTGGCACTGCATATGCTAAGGTTTTGAAGACATGTAAAAAGACTTCTTCCACTCCTTCCTGTCCTAAGCTAAGAATATTTGTATTGAATGCATTACTTACCTTTAAGTGAATTGGCAGAGACACACCCTGAAACCTTCGTACAGACTCAGACTGGCTGGTTTGGAGACTATGGGCTGCTGTTATTTCATACTGGAAGCAAAAACTTGTCCTTGGAATGTGAGGGCCTTCACTAATATCTACAAAGTCACCAAACCTAAACGGAGCACAATAAAACTCACAGTGAATGTACGTTTATAGCAACATTTCTTTTCATTATCACTTAGGCATTTTCTCTTGTCTATCTATAGAAAATTATAGTGAACCTCTTTCTAAACCAAAAGAGGAAACCCATACAAATCCCAAACCAAACATCCCACTACAGCTCAGCAGTCTTGATATCTGGAGAAGAAATACCCTTGAAAACTTAAGGTTCAGCATGTTTTCCTAATCTGAATAAGTAATTTAAAACTAGAGTCCACAAGGCAGTTCTTCAGCTGTCATAGCTACAATGATTTAATGGAATTATGACAATATACAGGATCTGCTCCCAAAAGCACAAACTTTTGACATGATTCTATTTATTGCTTCAAGAAGGATTTCACCAGCATATATCTGAAAACTCCAATGCTTGCCTAAATGAAGGAAGGAAGGAAGAAAAATATACAAAATGCAGGAGAATTTAAAAACACAACAAAATCCTTCACATCACACTCTTCTTTCACGGATCTTCCCTTCTGTCCTCAGTCCCCACTCTGTGCTCTGCAGACTTCCCTGAGCAAACATACTTTTGCCAGGAAAAACACTGTTCCAAAACTAGCCATCTCTGCAAAGCCAATTTTTCTGTAGGGAGCTTCCAGACCACAACCACTACTCATGGTAACACACAAACATCAAGTGGTCTGAACAGCATGCATGAGGTTAAACCAAAAATGGAACCTTTTAAAACTCATGGACTATGGCAAACATTTCTTCTCCTCTCAAGCATTTTTTCTCTTCACCAATCAGATTCCTACAACTTTTTTCTGCCTTTCTTTCCTTTAACACCTGAAGCCAGTTCCATTCTGACCCCAGTGTAAACATAAGTGTAAGTAACGCAATGTTAACAGTGCTAAGGTTTGCCAAAACTGGAAAAGGAATGAGATTTTGACATAAAAAGGTTTACCAGAAAAATTTTAGTTTTTGTTTTAAAGTATTTTTCTTCTAATACACCATTAAAGTTGTTAAGACCAATTTTTAATTTAGAACCTTAATACAAAGCTTTTAAAATGATGGGTTTTTTTCAGTGTTTACCATCAAGAGATGGGAGGCAGGGGAAGGAAGCCCACTTGTCTTAAAAGCTTTCTGAAAAGTTTAATGAGTCCCATCAAGAGTTAAAAACAACAATAATGGTGCTGTGGAAGAACCTATATAGATCAGAATGCAGCTAACCAAGAAAGCAAAGTTTAATTAAAATACATCAAATGTCACTTATCTTTCTTTCAGATGCATATAATTTTGCAAAGTAACTGGACCATTGTGAATCATTACAGAATAAAATTCAAGTTTTACTCACCTATGTAACTTCACTATTCCTTCAGGATTTTGCGATGCTTTCTGTTCTATTGAATCCATTTTGTACCTTGAAAGAAAACAAAAACAGCACACTTAAATTTGTCAGATATATAGTTACATATATGAAGAAGCAAAAACAATCAAGTTGCTGCATATTATTTTTATAATCTATAAGGGTCTGAGGCAGAAGCCCACTGAAGTCACTCGGAACCTAATCCTTAACTCCACTATTAAGTTAATATGGGAAAAATAATGAGAAAAATCTTTGAGCTAAGCATTAAAGAAGATTTTTTAATAATTGTACTCAATATTCATAAGATTAGAAACCATTTTAAACCCTTACCTTTCATATTTCAAGGCCTTTTTGACATATCTCACAAAACGTACACCTCTACCTCGATATAACGCAACCCAATATACAACGAATAAGCAGTGCTCGGGGGGTTGGGGGGCGCTGCGCACTCCAGTGGATTAAAGCAAGTTTGATATAATGCAGTTTCACCAATAACGTGGTAAGATTTTTTAGCTCCTGAGGACAGCGTTATATCGAGGTAGAGGTGTATGTATGTCACGAATGAACCAATCCACCTCAAAGCAGTTACATTCATTTTATTTTGTGGAAAGAACATTTCAATAAAAATAAGCCTTTCTAAATACAAAGATGTTAATGCCAGAAGGGACCATCTGGTTTGACCTCCTGTGCAACAAAGGCCACAGAATTATACCCAGAGTTACCTTGTAATAAGCCCATTAACTTGTATTTAGCTAAAGCATAATTTCCAAAAAGGCATCTAGCCTTTATTTGAAGACATCAAGAGAGAGAGAATCCACCACTTCCTTCGGTAGTTTGTTCAAATGATTAAACACTCTCACTGTAAAAATGAGTGTCTAGTTTCTAATTTGAATTTGTCCAGCTTTAACTTCCAGCCACCAGCTGTCATGCCTTTCTTCACTAGATTAAAAAGTCTCTTAGTAACCACTATTTTTGCCCCAGAACTAAGGGGAGGAGAAAGAAAGGTGCAGAGAGGTAAAGCAACTTGCCTGAGATCACAAAGTAGATCGTGGCCAAGCCAGGGATAAATCCCAGGCCCTGGTCAGCACTCCATTTATAGGACACCTCAGTTTTGGTTTTTATTTTATTTTATTTTTCACAGGAATTGATCAGTGTTTATCACAACAACATAAACAGGTGAAGATCAATGAAAAAAACTACTAATATTTTTTCTGGGTAAATATCAGCATTTATTTTGGTGGACCGCAGGACAGGGAAAAAAGTATTCAGTAGATTAATGCTTTGATTAATGAAATTCAATGTGGTTTCCTACAGAACTAAAACAGAACTCAAAACACAAGGCCACCTCTGAATATAAGAAACAATATATGTAATCCCCAAATAAAATTTTTCATTTGAATAAACAGTTTACTGTCAAGTATCAGAGGGGTAGCCATGTTAGTCTAGATCTGTAAAAAGCACCTTAAAGACTAACAGATATATTGGAGCATAAGCTTGACGCAGTGGGTATTCACCCACGAAAGCTTATGCTCCACTACATCTGTTAGTCTTTAAGGTGCCACAGGACTCATTGTTGCTTTTTACTGTTGTAGACTTACAACTATTAGCCTATAAATATTTACATTTAATAATTTAGGCACACCATTGGAGAGCATACCCTCAACTTCATCCTTCTCTCCTTTAAAAAAAAACTTTAATATATCCTTGTGTTCTGAAATGTATTCTGACCCATATATTTTTGTTCTCCTCTCATTTTTGTGTGTCAGATCTTTAAACAGCATCTGCTAACAGCTTGAAATGTGTAGTACGTGGTAGAAGTGAGATTCATCAGTACGTTCAGATGTGCACGCACTTTAGTGCTTGTGTGCATGCCTGTTTATTGTGTGCATCTTCTAGCCTAGTACATAGCCTTACTTCAACAGGCAGCTTTACATATACACATAGACTAATGTATTATCATAATACATATATCTCATGCAGTGTATTGTATTTTCCTAATAAAACAAGTTATTTTTATATATTTGAATGTTACAATAGTAGGGTGAAAGTCAGAAAAAACAAATAACCCTTTTCGTAAAATCTGCAATTTTTTTTTTTTTTTTTTTTAATAAAAATCAGTTTAAACTGAAAATGAAGGGGCTTACCCATCTATTAGATATTACTGCCTCCCAGACAGACAGTTGGGAGAACAACACTTAAACAACACTTAAACAACAGAACAAAACTTAAACGAACAAACATGTGAGGAATCTAACCACTAATAATATGGTGAAAGAACTTCAAGAACTTTAAGATTTCACTAGTTTAATACTAAACACAAAATCTCATAACTGTTCAATTTCTTAAACACTTCTCAGTTATACACTGTAGTGCCACCGAGTGAATGCATTTAACAGGAAAACTCAAGTGTATTTTAGTTTAGCTCTACTGAAGTCAGTGGAGCGACACTAATTTACACTGGGGATCTAGCCCTTCATATTTCAATTGTCATATTTTTAAAGGTTATATTTCCCTTAGCAATTCAATCTTTACTATTTTTGTTTAAATCAGAAATAAACACTGACCTGTTATGCTGAAACATTTCTAATGCCACTTTTGCTTCAACGTGCAACGTTTCAAACGGCAGATCTTTGTGAATTAGATTATATGCTTCTTTTGTAAGACAACGGAAGTTGTCCTTAAAACAAAAAAGTAGACTATGTTACCACTGTTCCTCAGCTGCTCTTCAATACACACTGCATGTATAAAACGTATTGTAACAAGCAGTAAAAATGGTAAACAACAAGCTTTTAAGGATACTCCTAGCAGATCTATAAATTCTTACAAGTATATCTATCAGCAATAGACTTGCTAATGATTACAGCTGGTAGAACATTACAGTTACTCTAACTAGAAGTGGCCCCTGCCACTGAAATCAATGGGTGTGTTTTCACTGACTTCCATCGGTATCGCATCAGGCCCAAAGAAAATGGGAATTCCTTATTATCCAGGCACTCCCATTTCCAAATTTTTGAGAGACTTCTAATTCACTGAAAGAGCTTCAACAAGCTCCTCCAAACATACTATATGCATAAACACGATCCTGCCACTGCTGAACACTAATCTGGCTAATACCTGGCTAGTTTTCCAGTGATCAATCAAAATCCCACCTGGAAGTGCTCTCTTTGTTAACAAATTTTTACAAAGTGGACATCATTGATACATCAATAAATACAAAACTGATTGCCCACGCCAAAATATCAAACTTCAGTACTCAGAAGACGTTAGCAACAATCAAAATGTTTACTGGATTGAGAAACTGAAGATGACTCACAACTACCTTAGAAAGTTTTTCAAAGTGGGCAAGTTAAACTACAGCTTGCACTAAAGTGAAATTCCGTATTTTGTTAACATTGCCCCTTCAGCCATACATCTTTTTTTCCTCTCTTCTGGTAAACACACATTATAAGAAGAAACGCCTGCCCAGTGAAATATATTTTTCTTCACTTAACCCCACGGGAAGTCATGAGGTTTGATTAAAGGTCTAAACAGCTTTGGGCCCTCTGCTTGGACATACATGTAAGTGCAAACTATTAAGAAAATTACAATTTAATACGCTCATAATATTTCTAAGTAAGCATATATCACCTTCTCCATACTGGGAGAAACACTCTGCTAGCTATAGCTATCTTTAATTTAATGGGGCTCCACATGGGGGCAGAGGTTTCCCTGGGGTAATCAGGTAATAGGGGTCTCTAAACTGTTGCCACAGTAAAGCAAGACTGTTCCTATTTTAAAAAAAGAAAGGTCATCCAAACAAAAGAGGCATAAATGACAATAATTACTTTTCAGAAGACTAACTGTACTTACTTCTGTTGGTTTCCAGCCATCAAGCCTACTGTCCAAAACAACATCATAACAGAAAGCTCCAGAGATCACTGCAGAGCCAGAGAAAATGCTGTTATTTGTAACAAAGTATATATTTTATTTCATGGCCTCAACCCTCTTACAAAAGCATTATTAGTGTGAATAAATAAGGGCCAAACAAGGCTGTTCTGTTAAAGAAATATAGCAAGGATCACAAGCTGAAATCTGTGGATTACAATCACAGCGGGACAGTTTGGGTTTTATAAAGTCAAGTGACAGATTGTTTGTCTCTTAAATATTCACCCCAAAAATATGTTCAGAGTATTTACAATTTTTATAAGAGTATGGCAGTCTGTACCCACTCATCAAAAAGTTTTTTTCTGGATAAGTATGATATACTCCAGAGAGGAGGAGGGTCTTTCTGCACTTTTCATTTGTACAGAGGATTGTATTTTGTTCAGAGGTACCAGACACACAGAATATAAGACTTAAGTCATTTACGGTATTTATCCGAAGAGGAGGTAACACAGGCAGCAGCAACGTAATTTCCAACTCTGACAACATACTGAGGTAGGAGAAGACAGCATGGTCTCCATGCACATTCATTCAGTCCTTGGCCTCTCTAGCTAAAAGCCATTTGGAGTCATGGGATGGTATGTCAAACCTGATTGTCAGCCTACCAGCTTCACACATATCAAACACCTAGGGCTTGTCCACATGAAGACTTCGTGCATAACAAGCCAAAGCGCAACTGTACTGTGCACTAATCTGCCACACATGAAGTCACTGTGTGGACCCTGCTATGGCACTCTAAAATTTCCAGAGTGCACTTTGACATACTGCCAGATAGCCAGCCAGGTTCAGGCTTCGCTTAAGAAGCCCAAGGATGAAATGCTCTCTTTATATTTATTGTTAAAAAATATATTCAGACTGCAGCGAAAACCTTTTGCTTCTGTCAATTTAAAATCCTAAAAAAATTCAGACTACAGCAGCGGTCGACAACCTCTGGCACGCGGCTCGCCAGACTGAGCACGCCGGCGGGCTAGGTCTATTTGTTTACCTGCCGCGTCGGCAAGTTTGACCGATCGTGGCTCCCACTAGCCGCAGTTTGCCGTCCCAGGCCAATGGGGGCAGAAGGAAGCGGCGCGGGCAAGGGATGTGCTGGCCGCGGCTTCCCACCTCCCCCATTGGCCTGGGACAGCAAACTGCGGGCAGTGGGAGCCACGATCGATCAAACTTGCCGACACAGCAGGTAGACAAACTGGCCCGACCCGCTAGGGGCCTTCCCTGGCGAGCCACGTGCCAGAGGCTGCCGATCCCTGGACTAGAGATTAGCCGAAATCGTCAATACTCTTTGCTATTATGCTTAATTATCGCAATAGTTCCCCAGTATAACTTGCTAGTTTTCTAGTAAGCCCTCTGGCCATTAACATTAGTAAACAATATTAAAAGAAATTTCAAACAAACATCAGTGCATCATATCCGACACCTTAGCTTACCATACAAGGTATAATTTAAGATCCTGGTCCTTATCTTAAAAGCCTTAAATGGGCTTGGCCCCAGTTACGTCAGAGATCACCTCTATTTCTGCACTGTGACAAAGCAGCTGTGATCAGCAAAGACACTTCAACTGAAAGCGGCAAGACTACACCTCATACTGATCTGGGTCACTGTATCCTCAATGGAGGGTCCAAGATTGTAAAATTTGCTGCCAGCAGAAGTTAGGCTGCATCAGTCTTGCCACCTTCAGGACATGGTGCAAGACCACTTCTTCATGCAGGAATTCTGGGTGGGATTTCAAGTGTTCAGATGAGCAATTCTGAAATCCCAATTATTACAAACACATTACTGAAGTCACTCCAACATCACTTGATGTCTGACCATTGAAATGATGATCAAGAGGGGAAGAGAGAAGGTACAACTGGGCTGTATTCCCTGTGTACGTATTCCTTGGACATAAAATGAATGTCTAAAGCACCCTGACATTACAGTGACACATTTTAGAAATGGAAGAATAATAAACCCCTCATCGGTAGGGGGCCCCTAAATGTGCTGTAATACTAATTCTGAGACATGCACCTGAACTGTGTCTATGCGAGCTTATCAACAATAAAACATTTATATTACCTGGCACTTCTGGAGCTCTGATCAGGCTGACTGAGTATTCATCTTTGAAAGCCTGCTTTAACACACATGCCATGATCATGGCACAGGAACGCCAATAGGCCTGTAATAAAGAGCATTTCAAACAAATTTACTATATTGAAGTTGCCAATTCATGCCAGACTATTTCAGCTATTGAGTCAAACAGTGAATCTTCCTTTAAAACTGAATTCCTCATAAATTTGTTAGCTTCCATTGTGCATTAGTATTTTAATACAATGGGCATATTTTATCAATTATTTATACAGTGCTACAAACATAAGATTTACAAAATTGAACACCAGGTGCACCCTTCCTGGAGAAGCTTTGAATCAACAGTCCACCCATGTAGATTTAACTGCAGCAGCGGGTTCTAAGAGACAGGTCAACTGATCAGGTAGAGAAAGGTGCAGGAAAATTATAAGTGAGAAAACAAGGTATAAAAGATTTTCTGAAAAAAGGTATTTCAAGGGAGGGATCTGAAAGAGGATGGAGAGAGTATTCTTGCAGACTGCTGAAGTTGCAGGAGGCAGCATGAAAGAGAATGAAGCGAGCATGAAAAGGAGATAAAAGGAAGAGGCAAGGAGGGAGGGATGCAAGCAGTATATCAAGTGAGAGAAGAATTAACAGCAAATGAAAAGAGAGGTGTAGCATGGTGAGATTATAGAGCACCTGGAAGGTGAGGATAGGAAGTACTAGATACTGCGTATCTATATCTTCAAGCCTAGTGTAAATTCTAAAGTTTACAATATTTCAAGGAAGGGGTTGAACTGGAACAGTACACAGTGGTTTTGCAAGCTAGTGCTTTGCCCCAATGACTGCGTTTTGTGGTCCAGAATCTAAATTTTCACTGAGAAATAATTAAGATAACCACCCCTTATGGATGTGAAGATAAACTTCAAAATGTGAACCAGATGTAAAGTAATGTAATGTCTACTAATCAAGTGTCAACTTGAGTCTTCAGACAACCTGAAACAATAGCTCTGATGCCTGAACTGACAGTTAAAACATCAACATTATTACCTATATTATTCATGCCCACAGACTTCAAGGCAGCAGATGGAGTGGAACTTGAGTTGTGAGGTGGAGTTTAGGAGACTATCACTTATTTCTTCTAATGCAACCCTGTTTTAAAGCAAAGGGAACGCTAATCCTGCTTATGCACTCTTCAGCCAAAATGATTTTTTACTGAAGTTAACATCACTGACTAGAAATGTAAAGTATTATCATTTTTAGTGTGTAATATAAGTAATATTCCTCACATCTTTGAAAGGTATGTAGTAAGTACCATTACATAAGAGTTAAGTGACTTGGAAAAGACCACACAGTCAGGAACAGAACTCGGCAGTTCTGACTCCCAATCCTACAATATTCTTCTGTTTCCACATTCTTCTGCTTCCTATCATGTTCTACACTTAGATTATAAGCAATTTGGGGCAGACTTTTTATTCTGTGTTTGTACAGTGGAGTTTTGATCAACGACTGGACCCCTAGGTGCTACGACAGTAATATGTAACAAAAAACATTCCTACATTACAAACTAGGATTTTAGAACTGATGGATCAACTTTATAAACAAATATATTTGGTGAAAATAACAGATACTTACATGTAGTGACAAATCAACTCTTTACCATATTGGAGCCAGTATTAAGGGACTAAAGACATACTACAAATACAGCTATTTCTATTCCTCCTCTCCCTGTCTGGAACTGGTTGTAGACCCTTTTTTCCTCTATATAATGAACAATCTTTAGTGTAGGGTTATTAGCAGACTAAAATTACAATGTTTAGGCTACAAATTTTTAGTTGTTACAGAAATTTAGACTAAAAACTTATTTTATGCATCCTACTATACTTTAAGTAAAGCTTCTCAACAGGGTTATTACCAGCTACTGCAGTGCCTATCTTGTTCATATGGAGCCTGAAGGAAAAGGTTTCTTATATCTTAATTATTTTCCTGCATTAATACAACTCTTGATTTCTCTAGAGTGCACACTAAGATTTTGCTTTCATATATATGTACAAAAATTGGTGGAGATAGTAGACTGTCCAAACAGCAATAGAGATGAAGCCAACAAGAAATGTGTGATTTTAACAACTTGCATTTTCTCATGTAACCAATAGAGCTAGAATTTCATTCAAACTACCACCTAAGGCCCTAACCTACTCATTGAAGTCAATAGAAAAAACTTATGGGAGTTGAATCAGGCTATAAGAAAGGAAAAATTGCATAAAGAAATAAGACGCTGATTTACCTTGTTCACTTCCTCTGGATTTTCATCTTTGAAGGTAAGAAACTGAATTTCACATGATTTGGTCAAAGGCCGATACATGTCCCAAAGCTCTCCATCCACAAGTGCCAATACTGATTTCTTACAATGCCATTCACTTAAGTCTAAAAAAGTAGTGAAAGAATTCAAGGCAGTTATCAACATCCCTCTAAGACAGCTAAATTTGCAATTCTACACTTATTATACCAAAATGGAAGTATCATTGCTTGAAAAACCTGTGTGTGGGAATGCTATCAGAATCCACAGAAATTAACTTTTAAATCCTACTATCTGTATTTTATACATGCCAAACTGAAATACTATGTTTGTATTATTACCTGGGCCACTATGTTTGTCTTTGTAATGACCATGATAGTAGTATGTGCCAGTTTAGATACATTTATCAGCAAAGTGATTTTGATACACAATGGAACAAACAGTTTGTGATTCCATTTACTTACGCATGGCACAATTGTATGGAGTAGACAAAGCTTTGTTCATAACAAATGAAGTGCCAGGATGAGATTTGCCAACATATTTTACTTCAATCTTCTCAATTCGTGGATATAAAGACAACTGTCTCTCTTTCTCCTTAGTGAAGAGTTCATTGCGCATCTGAACAATCTCAGCTGTTGACAGTCGAGAAGCAGGAGCTGTTGAAATAAACCCTGGAAAAAGAAGTGATCTAACTAACATACAGCTTCTCAAGATATTTCACAAACAGATATAAATAGACTAACTAGCATCTTCAATGAGCAGAAAAAAGAACCACTAACTCAACCTTTAATTATAATATAACTGTATCCATATTGCAATGGCACTAACTTCCAGTTCACACTTAACATTTGTAATAATCACTCGTTATGCAAAAACCAGACCCTAAATATTCAAAAGTTAAATAACACGTTCTTTAAATAGAAAGGCTCAGCACAAACCTAAAATCTTAGCTGTAATCTTTCAGACTCTGCATTTGACTTTATTACAAGCCACGATAGCATCTGTATCCCTCTACTTTCTCCTCATGAATACATAAGAGGAATTGTGGGATAATTCTCTCTCATAAGAACTTGCGTTCTGATCCTGTATGGAAAATCCTTGCTGCACCATGTCCTGTACACTGCCCCCAACTGCAGAAGAATAACTTGAATAAGCTTTAAAAGAACACAAAAATCCAGGCATAATTAGTTTAACTATGCAATAGTACCCAAGAGGAAACATTCCCTTCTGACTCCTACAACAATAGTCTTACATCGTGAAGTCTGAGATTTGATTACCCATACCTCAGCATGAATAACTACAAAAATTATTGTCCATATTTATCCAGAGCCATTTTTAACTCCATGATTATAAATGATAAACACCTCAGAACAAATACATTAGCTAAGTTCAAATAGAATAAGTTACCAACTGACATCTCAGCCTTTACCATAATAATTTTCTTGCCTATTTAAAAAAGTTTATTTTTCCCACGTAACTGAATTTTGCAAACCTTTCATTTTATTTTAAAATGTAAATTTTATTATTTACACAAGTGAGTCTGTAGACCATGAGCACATGCGCGCGCGCACACACACACACACCATGTGGTTTCCTAAGTGTTTCACATTCTGTAGCCCACCAGGAAAAGATCCATGGATCACTGGTGATGCACAGCCAAACAAAACATTTTGGAAATTAGGTGTGTGGAGGGGGAGATAATATTAAAAAAGAAACCTGCACAATACAAGAGCTGCTTCCAAAGTCATAAATTGTGCCTAGACAGATAAACCACTGACTTATAACTGAGGCCTGGTCCACACTAGGAATTTACCTTGGTATACCTACATCTCTCCGGGGTGTGAAAAAGACACACCTGTGAGAGATGTAATTACACTGACCTAACCCCCAGTGCAGACTGTGCTGGGTCAGCACACGAATTCTTCGGTCAGAAAAGCTACTGCTTCTTGGGGGGGAGGGGACGGGGTGCATTAACTACAGCAACAAGATCAGGGGCGCCAAGCTCCCGGCAGGGAGATTTGTGACTCATGTGTGGTCAGTTGCTCCATTCCTGGTGGCAAGCAAGGAGCCAAGAAATCCAGTGTGGCTGCTCCAATCCCAGCAGGGAGCCGAGAAGCCCGACTGGAGAGCCAGGATCTGGCTTTTTGGTCAATTTCACAGCTCCAGCATAGGTAGCATCTATGGTCACTACATTACAGATCTATATAGCTTTAACTACAGGGCTCAGGAATGTGAAAAATCTATATGCCTGAGCAATGTACTCATACCAACCTAACACACACACACACTTAGAGAGCTCAGGTAGATGGATTAACTATGCCAGGGAAGAGCTCTCTCCTGTTGGTGTAGAGCAGGGGCGGGCAAACTTTTTGGCCTGAGGGCCGCATCAGATTTTGGAAATTTCATGGAGGATCAGTTAGAGGAGGCTGCGGCCTCCCCAAACAGCCAGGTGTGGTCCGGCCCCGGATCTCCCGCAACCCGCTCCTTGTCCTGACGCCCCCCTCCAGGACCCCTGCCCCATCCACCACCCCCTGCTCCCTGTCCACCCCACGAACCCGCACCCCTGACTATGCCCCCACCCGCCGCCACCCCATCCAACCCCTCCTCTCATTCCTGATGGCCCCGGGACCCGGGCCCTGCCCCATCCAACCACCCCTTCTCCCTGACCCCTAGCCACACTCCCGCCCCCTGACCACCACCCCGCACTCCCCTGCCCTCTATCCAGCCCCCCCGCCACCGAGCCAGACACGCCACCGTGCAGGAGAGCACCGGGTCGAGCCGCGGCTCTGCAGCTGCGTCGGCGGCGGGACGAGCTGAGGCCGCGGGGGAGGGGGAAGAGCGGGGAGGGGCCGGGGGTCACCTCCCGGGCCAGGAGCTCAGGGGCCGGGCAGGAGGGTCCCGTGGGCCGCAGTTTGCCCACCTCTGGCGTACAGCATCTTCATTAAAGTGCTGCATCGTTGTAGCTGCAGATCTGCCCTACGCTGAAGTGCTACGGAGACAGGGCTGCGGCATTGTAGGTGTGGACAAAGCCTGAGTTTGGACTGCGGTCAGCAGCAAGAAGGCAGCTGGTGTTCACACCGACCACGCTGCTGTATGCAAACAGCACACAACTGCGCCCAACCCCCCACAGTTAGTGCCGGGTCGGGCCGGACACTGCCCCTCCCCCCAGCGCAGGGTCGGGGTCACTCACGAGCGTGTTGGCTCCGCAGGTTGCGGGTCGCCCAGCGCGCGGCCATGGCCCAAAGGCGGCTGCTGCCTGCGGCCTCCCCAAGCGCGCGCCGGCGCAGGGTCCCCCGGAAACACGGGCCCCGGCGCAGGGATCCGCCTGCCTCAGCCGCTAGGGGAGGGGAGCGGATGAGTCTTGGGGAATGCGCCGCCACTACCGCGTGAGGCCTGAGCTGTATCCTTCCGCGGGGAGCGGGCCGCGTGCTAGTGCTTCTGTATCCTGGGAAATGTCCCCAAACCTGGGAATTTGTGAATAAAATGTTTCAACTTGGGAAATTTCATTCAAAGCATTTTACTCACAAATTCCCAGATTTGGGGACATCTCCCAGGATCTAGAAGCACTGTAAAAAAACTTTATCTGGAAATTTTTCACCAGATTTGGGAAATTTTTAGCGCTAGGTTGGGAAAAGTTGGTGTCACACAATATAGAAGCACTGGCCTCGTCTGCACGGAGACGCGTGGACTCTGAGCTCAGCGCTCAGCCAGAAGCACATTCAGGGCCAAAGTGACGCTCATGGTGTAGTGGGGCTCCCACATGAAATCCCATTTAATAAGCAGGTTGCTGCATTCTGCACTAGCTGCAATTTTTAAGTGGTTTTAAGCTGTGCCATCACGTAGATTCATTGCAGTGTCCCGTTTCAAGTCGTATAAAATATAACTACTCAGGTTCCAGCCATCAGGGATCCCCTCTTTACTATATCCCAGCTCTAGAGAACATAGACTGAGGAGACCTTGGAATTAAAAATGTTCCACCACAAACTGCCCAATAATTTTCCTCCCACAAAAGATGATTTGAGTCAGGCTCAGGCTGATACTTAGACCCTGTCAACATAAGAAGATGATTTCGTGGACAAAGTAAACTTCCTAAATTACTTAGAACAAGTTTGTTACAATTTTCTTGTATGGACTCATGGCAGTGATTCAGCCAGATCACAACAGGGCAAAGATATGACAGACACTGAGCATGTATCTGACATCATTGTTTTGACAATTGTTTTGTCATCATTAACTCCTGTGGAAGTTAAAACATTTAAGAAATGAAAAAAATGTTATACCTAAATTCACAATTTTAAAATGAGTTTAGAAAACACTGACAGGGTTGCAATGAATCTGCATTCAGTTAAAGAGTTTTCCATCTTCAGAAGAAATATGAACCAGGATGTTAACGTATAGGATTGGGAACCAGGACTTCTGGGGTGTATACTTGGCTCTATCACTGATTAAGGCCTGAGCTACACTACAGCATTAGATTAACAGCTTACTTCAACCTAATTACGTCAGTGTCCACACTACAGCTTTGTCCGGTCAATGTAAGTGCCCTATTACACTGACATAATTCCACTTCCAGTAGAGGCATAGCGCTTATGTTGATGTAGTTAAAGTGAGCTAGTGTTTGTGTAGACACTGCCTTACTTATAACTGCTGTTGGCTGTCTTTCAATTTCAGGGCTCCATGCTCACTATCAGGTTTACATGAAGCTGGGCCCATTCTCAGAATAAGCCCTGGCCTGCTCTGCTTGCGCTGGGCCCTGAGATCCCACCAGGCTGCTGGCTCCCCGCTTCCCCTCACCCACAACTTGCTCCTCTTGGCCTGTCCGTCCTCTGGCCCCATCTGCCTTCTTCTCTCTGCCTCCTGGCTGGACCCCAGTGCACCTCTGCTTCCCACCATCTGTGGGGCCCCACCTGTGTTCCTGGAGCTGAGTCCCCTGGGACTGGTGCAGAAGACTGGCTGGTCTCAGATTGTGGAGGGTGGGGCTTGGCTGAGCCCCTCCAGGTAAGTGGGTTCTGAGGAAGCCTAGCTGGGGCAGACCCTGGCCTGGCTTGTTGTGCCACTTCCAAGGAGCTGGAGCGATTCCCCACCCTGGGGCCAGCCCTGGCTGCACTGGTGGCTCAGCCTGGCAGACACAGTCACCTCCCTGTGAGTGTGGCCAGGAGGCAAGGCATGGGGATGTGGGTCTCTGGAGGGCCTGAGGTGAGGGGGTGCTGGGCTGTGAGGGGGCAGGGAAGATCTCTGTATGTTGGGGGTTCTGTGTGGGGTGCTGGGCAATTGTGTAGGGCTGTGGGCAGAGGGGCACGGACCAGGGATGGTGTTGTGCCAGGCGCTGTGCATTTGTGGCAGAGCACTGTGCATAGCAGGTCTGAGGGAGCTCTAGCCATAGAGAATTGGGGGGGTGTTCTGGTGTTGGGTGGGGAGGTCCATGTGGTGTGTCATGGGCACACCCCCGAGGGGAAGGGGCCTGCTGGCAGCACAGAGCCAGGCGGGCCATTTTGCATCTGGCAACTGTTGGTTTATAAATAGTGCCATCACACTGGGCTGGGGAGAGCAAGGCCACCCCTGCCATGCCATGCCCCTCGCCAGCCCCTTACCTCAGAGACCGACTCCCCCGTACCATGCTCCATTGCCCCCATGGCGGCCCACAAATACGTTTGGCACTGGGCCCACAAAAGATTAATCCAGCCCTGTCCATGCTGGACCTGTGAAATTGACAAGAAAGCCAGCAGCTAGAGCCTGACTGCCCCTGGTTTCCTGCTCCCAGGTGGGCTGAACCCACCTGGCTCCCCACTCCCTGCTCAGGGAGCGGAGAAGGCCGGACTGCTGCCCCCCGATCCTGGGTCTCTGCTTCCCACGAGGAGCACAGCAGCCAATCAGATTCTGGGCGCAGATTTCCCCACGAGGAGCCCTGCTGTCCCCTCAGGTGCTCCACTCCATGCTCTCTGCCAGGAATGGGCAGCTGCTCTGGGCTTCTTACCTCCTCCTTCCCCTCTGACAACAGGACAGTCAACCAGACAACAGACGTGAATCTCCGTGCCCAGAGCCGGGCTTCCTCCTAACCCCAGCTTTTGGTTCCCCCGCTCCCCACTGGGAGCATAGCTGCACCTGACGGGGAGCTCTGCGCCCAAAGTCCAGTCAGCTGCCCCATATTCCCAGCAGGAAGGGGACAGCTGAGAAGCCCAATGCAGCTGCACCATTCCCAGCCTGGAGCAAGAAGCTGAGGGAAGGTCCAGCCAGGCTACCGGTGGAGAGCTGTGTCTGAAGGCACCTACATACACTGCCCCTCTTAAGTCGGTGGAAGTACTTCTGGTGAGGATGCACAGGGCCAGCCTTAGGGCAAACTTGTATTTTTGGCGTCTCTGGCCGCCATGGATGTGGCGCCCCATCCCCATTGCCCCTGACCCCAAAGTGCTCCCCATCCTCTGTTCGTCCCTAATCCCTGCACTGTGCCCCCTTTTCCCCAACCCCTACCCCTCCCTCCTGCGGCCCAACCCCATGCCCCTCCAGCACCTCTAAGTCTTGCACTGTGCCCCCTTTACCTCAAACCCCAGTACCCCACTCCTGTGCCCCTAAACCCTGCACCCACCCTGCTGCACCCACATGGGGAAACTGAGCTGAAAGCGCAGAGCAGCTGGCATTGCTGCTTGTTCCCCCTAGCCCCTCCCCCCGCCCGCAAGAACATTGCTCCACCCCACCCCTCTAGGGGACTGTGGGAGGGGAATGATGTTAGGGTTCCCTGCATCCAGGTCCACTTTCCTCACCTGGCCTGCATAAGGGGTGGGCAGGAAAGCAGCAGTTCCTGATGCCTTCCTTACAGCACAGCACAGCTCAGGTGGGGAAAGTGACCTGGACACAGGAAGCCATGGCATTCCTTGCTCTCCTCCTTACAGTCCCTTAGGGGGGCACAGAGGAATGTTGAGGGGGAGCAGCATCTATTCATCACCACTCTTTCCCCCCATCATGTTGCTCTGCTAGGAGGAAGCAGGGACCCGCCAGCCAGGAGCAGTGTCTGACTCTACACTGGCAGCGTGCACCTCTGTGCTTTCACACGGCAGCCCTTTGATCCTGGCGCCCCTGAGCAGTCGCCGGGGTGGCCCACCCCTAAGGTTGTCCCGGCACCACCAACAGATGAAGGGCAGTGTGGATATGAACACCCGCAGTAATTACTGCAGTGGCTGTAAATTGACCTAACATAGGTCAACATACATTTATAGTGTAGACATGCCCTTACGATGTTTACTTGAGCCCTGATACCAGGGTGTTGGAGCAGAGCCTGGAGCTGGAGCATGGAGCAGCTCCAGAGCAGTGCAGGTTTTTGCCTGGAGCTGGAGCAGAGCCGGAGCACAGCTCCAAAGCCCTGCCTGATACAGCAAAGCACTTAAGCATGTGAGCCAATCCCACTGACTTAAAGTTTATTTATACTTAAAGTTAAGCACATGCTTAAGGGTGCTTTGCTACACTGGGGCTTTGGGCAAGTCCTTTATCCTTCCTGTGCCTCAATTTCTCTATTTGTAAAACTGAGTTGTTAATAATGTTATGAGCTGTGTGAAAACTTGTTATGGATTGAGTTAAAACCTTGTTCAATCAAATGTGTGAACATGCCTGTGACAGGTTAGGTCGCACCCCACCCCCAATCCAGGATGCCACCTGATGTGCTGGGATCCCACTCAGCCCCCTGGCCCTGCCAGACTGAGTTTCCTTTGCACTGGGTTGCTGTGCTAGGCTCTCAAGCTCCTTTCCAGCACATACCCTTGTAAGACCACACCCAGCTGCAGACACAGACTGCAGTCAGAGCTGTGTGAGAAGATTCACCCAGCACTCATGTTCACACCCACTGTGGAGAGGTAAACCCCAGATAATACTATCTTGTGCTGCATAGAAAGATCTGTACTGTGCAAGCTCATAACAATTTTCACTCTCCCTCAATGTGTAGAGAGATATGCACAACTTCTTGCGTCCTCGTCCCCCGTTAAAAATTGCACAAACTGGATTTAATAATAAACAAAAACAAGTTTATTAACTATAGAAGGCAGATTTTAAGTGATTATAAGGGATAGCAAACAGAATAAGGCAGATTATTAAGCACATAAAACAAAATATGCAAACTAAGCTTAAGATCTTAAAGAGACTGGTTTCAAGAAGTAATTTCTCACCCTAAATGCTGTTTCAGGCAAGTGCAGAGTTTCTGTAGCTTAGAGTTCCAGTTATTTCTCTTTACAGAGTAGATTCCTCTGTCTCAGTCTTGACTCAGCCCTTGCCTTTCCCTCAGCTTAGTTCCTTTGGACTTGTCTACATTGATAAGTTTTGTCAATGAAACTAATGTCAACACGAAAAAATCGACAGAAGCAAGGTCACCAAAGCAAGTCTACATTTGCTCCCTCTGTCAACAGATTGTGTCCACATTTGGGGCACCATTGTCAACAGCATGAGCAATGCACTGTGGGTATTTATCCCACAGTACCTGGCAACACCATCAGTCACTAGGTGTTGTGGGAAGGCGGAAACAGAACACGGCGCATCCTTGGACATTCAAAATGTCTTGTCATGCACCCCTTTGCGTCCCAGCCCTCCAATGATTTCTGGCTTCTTTTCATGCCATTCTTGCTTTCCTTTCACACCGTTTTTCCAACTGTCAGTCTTTGAAGTGCGCACCAGCATCTGCAGTGAAAGAGGATGGATCCCACACGTCTCTCCTATGCGCTGTTAACAGTCATGAGGGCATTGCGCATGGCAGTAGAGTTATTCGCGAAGTTACTGACAGAGGATGAATTGCAGGCACCCAAGTGTGATATGAACAGCAACAACGTATCAGTGCTTTTGGCATTCACAGAGCATCTGCATGTGGTAGACCATCACTTTTGGGTTAGGGAAACAAGCACTGATTGATGGGATCGCACTATCATATAGGTGTGGGATGACAACGAGTGGGTACAGAACTTTAGGATGCGTAAAGCAACCTTCATGGAGCTATGTGCTTAGCTGGACCCCGGCTTGGGGCATAAGGACACCAGAATGAGAGCTGTCCTTTTGGTGGAGAAGTGAGTTGCAATCGCTGTGTGAAAGCTGGTGAATCCAGACTGCTACCGGTCAGTTGCAAATCAATTTGGAGCGGAGAAGTCTACTGTTGGAGCTTTTTTACTCCATGTGTGCAGGGCAATATATCGCAGCCTGCTGCAGAGGACCGAGACTCTAGGAAATGAGCATGAAATAGTGGATGGCTTTGCAGAGATAGGTTTCCCTAATTGTGGTGGGGTGATTGATGGCACACACATTCCAATTTTAGCGCCAGACCACCTTACCTCAGAATAGATCAATAGGAAGGGATACTTCTCCATGGTGTTGCAGACGCTTGTGGATCACCGGGTGTGTTTCACAAACATCAATGCAGGCTGGTCAGGAAAGGTGCATGACACACACATCTTCAGGAACAGTGGCTGTTCAGAAAGTTGCAGGCAGGGACTTTCTTTCCAGACCACAAGATCACAGTGGGGGTGTGGAAATGTTCACAGTAATCCTGGGAGACCTGGCTTACCCCTTAGAGCCCTGGATCATGAAACCTTACACAGGGCACCTTGACAGCAGCAAGGAGCATTTTAACAACTGCCTGAGCAGGTGCCGCATGGTAGTTGAATGTGCTTTTGGCTGTTGAAAGCTCGCTGGAGGTGTCTCAATGGCAGGCTAGACCTTACTGAGGATAATATTCCCATGGTCATAGCTGTGTGCTGTACTTTGCATAATCTGTGTGAATCTAAGAGTGAAATGTTTGCTCAGGTATGGAACACTGAGGCAGAACGCTTGGCTGCACAGTTTGAACAGCCAGATGCTAGGGCTGTCAGAGGAGCCCAGAGGGCTGCTATTAACATTAGAGAGGCTTTGAGGAACCACTTTGACAATGAGGGGCACCCAGGAGTGGCGCCAGGGTTTCTGATGCCCTAGGCGGATGGCCATTTCACTGCCCCCCACAGGTCCGGTGGACCTACCGCAGTCATGCCGGCGGACGGTCCTGGGGGCACCTAACAAATGTCTGCTTTGGAGTTGCTTCCCTGGTGCATCTATGTACAATTTTGGGGCCCAAGATCCATGCAACAAAATGATTTAGAAGCCTGTTCCCAAGAGTGAATTAATTGCTATACGCTTTTACAGAACACAGAATAAAAACATTGTACCATTAAATGCCTGACCCTTTATTTATTGTTAAAAAGGGTAAAATCTCACAACTGTGTGTAGCTCCAGCTATCATTGTCCAAGCTGTGAGAGGGGGTGGAGTGATGGGGAAACTCAGGAATGCTGTGAAGTGAAAAGGAATGTGTGAGCATAGAGTGGAGTGGGGTTGGCAAAGAATTGTATATGTGCATATGCTGCAGTGGAGGTCGACCACAGATCTGCTCAGTCTGCAGCTCTATCAAAGACTTGAGCATCTCTGTGTGATCCCCCGTAACTTTTATCATCCGCTTTATCACTTACCTAGCAAATGCTGCACTGGCTTCTCAGCACTCGTTGCGTTCCCTGATCTGTCTCTCATCGCGCTGTAGCACCTCCATGAACATGTTTTCTTTATTACGTCTTGGCTTCTTCCTTATCTGCCGAAGCTGGTCGGTAGTGGTGCATGGTGTTTTCCTCAAGGTCTCGGCTGCTGTGGGAAATGCACAGAAGAGGGATTGTTACATTCCAGCAAACGATTGAAACATTTCATTAACAAGGGCCTTTTGCAACTAGTAACAATCACTTTCTCACTGATTCTAGACAGGCACACAGCTCCGTGAGCACCCCAATCATGGTGAGTGTCAGGAATAGGGGAAAGGCGGTTTTATATACAGATCAAATGGTCCTGGCTTGCAGGGCAGCTTTGCAGGTAACTCATTCTAAAATTATCACACACTTTTTCAGAGGCAGCCAACCTGCTTCCTGACATCTCACTGCTGCAGGTGAGGAGGGAAACCAACACATAACTACTGCATGCTTGCGGCTTTCACCCCAGTCTATATGCAGCTCAACTATGTGCCGCGTTGGTCCCAGCTCCATTGATTGCTAAATGGCATGGTACAGTTTCCTACAGTGGGGGAACTAACAAGGCTGCAATCCCTTGGAATCTGCGGCAGAGGATAGCAAGTACCTCTCGGAAACTTTCCAGAGCATCTCTCTGGAAGATTCCCTGCAGGTCTTGATGTCCATCGACACCCTGCTTGGCCATGCAGATTAACTACACAGGGCAATGTCCAGCTCACATAAAACACTACCTGCCTCCCACTTTTCTCTCATCTACGTCCTGCTACCCGTAGAGCACTTCTGGAGTGGAGTAATGTTCCTGGCTGCCTGCCTCACTGGGCAACCCCACTGGGAGCTCCACATCCTCTTCTAACTCCACTTCTTCATCCAGAATTTCAGCCTCCGGGTTGACCTCTCTTTCTGCTGCCTCTGAAGTATCCACGGGGCTATCGGTGATGGAAGTGGGGTCACCACCAAGGATATCATTCAGCTCCTTATAGAAGTGGCAGGGCTTAAGTGCACCACCAGAGCGATGGTTTGCCTCCCGTGCCTTATGGTACACCTGCCTCAGCTCCTTTATCTTCTCTCTGCACTGCTGCGTGTCCCAATCATAGCCCTTTTTGCACGAGCCTTGAGAAATTTGCCCGTATGTGTCCCGATTCCTATGGATCAATCACAGCTACGACTGAACAGACATCTCTCCCCATATACAGATCAGATCCAACAGCTCAACGGCAATCCAAGCGCGAGCATGTTTGGTGCGATAGCCAGCCATGCTTACCTGGGAAGCTCATATAGGAAGCCAGAAAGCAGGAAATGAGATTTAAAATTTCCGGGGCTGCAAGAGGGAGGGGCGGGTTAACTACAGGGCAGCAGAGTTCAAACCACTGACCAGAGTGGCAGCATGGGAATTGTGGGACACTTTTTGGAGGCCAATGAAATTGGGGGAAAAAAGGTGTGGTGTTTACACTGGCTGTTTGTCGAAAATAAAAGGAGGGGAAAAACAAAAGTCTCTCATGGGAGTGGAAGTTTTTTGTTGCGAAAATGAGGCATTTTTTTCCGACAAAAGTCCCATTGCAGTGTGTACGCTATTGCTGTTTTGTTGCCAAAAGGCAACAAGCCGTAAGTCTCTTCGGGTACTTTCAGCAGTCTTTCTTCTTGGATAGGCAATGGAGGAGAGCCCTCTTTTGCATATAAGATTTACATAAGGCAAGACTCTTCTGTTTCCCAGTCTTGATTCACCCTCCTTTTAATGGAAAATTACTAGAAGTCCAAGATAGTGTTGAGTACCAGGTGACAGGACCACCTGACCTAGCAGTGTCACAGCCACATTCCAGGATGCCTCTCAGGAAGGAGAGAGAATAGTATCTTTGAAGTCTTATTGTTTCTTCCTAATGGCTCATCAAAGTGATGCCCTGTTGTCTGGTGGGTGTCTCCGAAATAAAAAAACAGTTGTAATTGTTACATAATCAATATTCCTAACTTTAGATACAGAAATGATACATGCATACAAATTGGCTAGTCATATTCAGTAAATCATAACCTTTCCAATGATACCTTACAAGACCCATCTTGCATAAAATATATCTCAGTTATGCCATTTCCATATCATGAGCATATTTCCATAAAGAATATGGGGAATATGCCTGTCACTTAAGATTGCTGTAAGAAACACTTAGGATGCTCCACCTGAAATAAAGCCTAGTAGAGTCTGCCCAGAAACTAACACCATGAGGGCAGAGGGTTCCCTTGGGTGTTGTTACTAGGTGCGGGGGTGTGAGAGAAAAGAGAATATACAGAAACTGATGTGACAGACTCAGACCAGTGTGGTACAGGAGTCTGGTAGAGGGCAAATATACTGGTCACTAGGTGAGTAGTTTTCTGTTCCCTGAGTGACCAGAGCAGGGGCTGCACTAGAGTAATCA